>NW_006921766.1:447828-449156 GCF_000298275.1 Orycteropus afer afer | reverse complement strand
TGCACCGATCCTCCTCTGAGTTGTTGACAGGGGTAGCTGGGCACCATGTAGTTCTTCTGGTCTCATGGTCATATAGGCTGAAGATTGCATGGTCTGCCAGTCCCTTTGACTATTTTTTTCCATGTGTCTTTGTTTCTTCATTCTACTTTACTCTGGTCAAGGAGAGACTCATCATTGCCTCTAAATGGCCACTTGCAGGCTTTTAATATTCCAGCCTCTCCTCACCAAAGTAGGATGTGGAATAATCTTTTTGTGTGGTATGTTATGCCAATTGAGCTTGATGTCTCCTGTGACCATGGTCCAGAGCCCACATGTCTGATTACTCGTTCCCTCTGGGTAGTTGGTTTTGGCCAAGAAGCCACCACAACCTTGCCCCTTGTAAGCTCTGCTATACACCTGGACATTTTTATAGCACATACAAATATGCATGTAGGAAAATTGTCTGCTTACCTTATACACGGTCATGGGCACACTACCCCCTAGGTAGACATACCTGATCATTCAGCCTATTTACCCCCATCTAACCACCCATAGATTGATGCTTGACATCACTGACAATGCAGTACTGCACACACAAAAGGGTTCATCTTTGTTGTCTGTACCTCCCATGTACACCTCTCTGTCTTCTTCTTCCTCCATGCCACTGGAAAAAGTCAATTATTTTAATGAAATGTGCAAAGACCTGGAGTTAGAAAAACAAAAGGGAAGAACATGCTCAGCATTTCTCAAGTTCAAAGAACTGAAGAAAAAATTCAAGCCTTGAGTTGCAATATTGAAAGATTCTATAGGAAAATATTGAATGATGCAGGAAACATCCAAAGAAGATGGAAGGAATACACAAAGTCACTATAGCAAAAAGAATTGGTCAATGTTCATCCATTTCAGAAGGTGGTATATGACCAAGAGCCAGTGGTATTGAAAGAAGAAGTCGAAGCTGCACTGAAGGAATTAGCAAGAAACAAGGCTCCAGGAACTGACAGAATACCCATTGAAATGTTTCAACAAATGCTGGAGGCACTCACTTGTCTATGCCAAGAAATTTAGAAGACAGCTATCTGGCCAACTGACTGGAAAAGATCCATAATTGTACCCATTCCAAAGAAAGGCAATCCCAGAGAATGTGGAAATTATATAACAATACCATTAATATCACACACAAGTAAAATCTTACCGAAGATAATTCAAAAACAGTTGCAGCAGAATATTGACAGAGGACTTCCAGAAACGAAAGCTGGATTCAGAAGAGAATGTGGAAAGAGGGATATCATTGCTGATGTCAGATAGATCTTGGTTGAAAGCAAAGAATACCAGAGAGATGTTTTAAAAAA
>NW_006921766.1:426363-442518 GCF_000298275.1 Orycteropus afer afer | reverse complement strand
ATGGGAATTCCAGAACACTTAATTGTGCTCATGAGGAACATGTACATAGACCAGGAGGCTGTCATTCAAACAGAACGAGGGGATACTGTATGGTTTAAAATCAGTAAGGGAGTCCATCAGTGTTGTGTCCTTTCACCATACTTATTTACTCTGTATGCTGAGCAAATAATCTGAGAAGCTGGACTATATGAAGAAAAGCATGTCATCAGGATTGGAGGAAGGCTCGTTAACAACCTGCGATATGCAAACAACACAACTTTGCTTGCTGAAAGTGAGTATGACTTGAAGTACTTACTGATGATGATTGAAGACTACAATCTGCAATACGGATTACACTTCAACAAAAAGAAAACGAAAATCCTCACAGCTGGACCAACAAGAAGCATCATGGTAAATGGAAAAAGGATTGAAGTTGTCAAAGATTGCATATTACTTGGTTACACCATCAACACCAATGGAAGCAGCAGCCAAGAAATTACACAATGTTTTGCCCTGGGCAAATCTGCTGCAAAAGACCTATTTAAAGTGCTGAAGAGCAAAGATGTCACCTTGAAAACCAAGGTGTGCCTAACCCAAGCCATGATATTTTCAATTGCCTCATATGCATGTGAAAACTGAACAATGAATAAGGAAGAATGAAGAATAGTCAATGCTTTTGAGTTATGATGTTAGCGAAGAATACTAAAAGTACCATGGACTGCCAGAAGAAGGAACAAATCTGTCCTGGAAGAAGTACAGTTGGAATGTTCCTTGGAAGCGAGAATGGCCAGACTTTGTCTAACCTACTTTGGTCTGTTGTCAGAAGGGACCATTCCTTGGAGAAAGATATCATGCTTGGTAAAGTGGATGGTTAATGAAACAGGCGAAGGCCCTGAATGAGATGGACTGACATAAGGGCTGCAATAATGGGCTCTGGTATAGCAGGGATTATGAGGTTGGCACAGGACTGGGCAGTGTTTTGTACTGTTGTACATAGGGTTGCTCTGAGTCAGAGCTGACTCGACAGCACTTAACAACAACAACAACAATACTTTTATGACTCAGAATTCTACTCCTGAGTTTTTACCCTCTCCAAATAAAAACCTATCTCCCCAAAAAACTTTCTACGAGAATGTATTTTTCAGGGTTATTCATAATAGTCAAAAGCTTGGAACTGCCCAGGTATTCATCCAATGAGCAAACAACCTGTAATAGCCACCTCTATTAATCAATGGATCCTTTTCCACCTTACACCTAAGAGCCTGTGGATATCACTTCTCTCCTCTATGTGTTCCAGATGGCACTGCTATTGTTTCTTTTATCTCTGTCAGTCTAAGTGCCTGGCAGACTGACTGGCACACACACACATGCACACCAAATCTGTTTTCAACTCATAGCGATCCTATAGGGTACAATAGAACTATGCATAGGGTTTCCAAGGCTGTAAATCTTTACAGAATCAGACTGCCTGCCACATCTTTCTCCACCAGAGTGGCTGGTGGGTGTTCTGGTTACCTAGTGATGCTCTGACAAGAATATACCACAAATGGGATGGCTTTAACAAACAGGAGTTTATTCTCTTACAGTTTGGAGGCTTTAAGTCCAAGTTCAAAGTATCAGGCTCTAGGGGCTGGATGAAAGCCCCTCAAACTTGGGTTCCAGCTCTGCCTCCTGCTTCTGGCCCACTGGAGCTAAAGGCATTTCTTCACTCAGACAGCTGCTGGCTGCTGAGGCTGACAAGCCCAAGGTTGACAAGTAAAAAGGCACAGTCCCAATGTTACCAAACCATATGACAGATCATTAATTTAGGTCCATTTTAAGTCCCAAGGTCGGCAGAGCATGGCAGCCTGCTGAACAATGACACGGCTACATGCAGAGTCCAAGCATGCAATATACAGGAGACTATCTCCAAGGCTTCTCCTTATATACAGGAAGCAGACCATATCCCAAAGGCAGCTACTCAGCTGCTTGTGGTAGATCCCACCATGGAGTTGATTGGCTGTCTCATCATGGGTAATAAGTACCACCAGGCTGCCCAGTCACTCAACCAGGCCCAGCCAAGTTGACACACAAACTGAACTACCACAGTGGGTTAAAACTGCTGATCTTTAGGTAAGCAGCTGAGTGCTTAACCACTATGTAACCAGGGTTCCTTTAGGCTGGCACAGATGACATTTGATCATGGCTACTAGACAAAAGGACAACACAGAACTGAACAAAAAAGCAATCTCTCCATGCAGCAGCTGGCAGGGGACATGAGGCACCATTGCCCACTCCAGCCTACCCTGCACCCCCCTCACCCTCCCAGGGCCAACTATGCCAGAAGGTGAAAGATCGGGGGTGAGCTGTGCTGTGCTGCTATTGAGCCTAGTCTCGGACCAGAGGTCCTTCTAGAGGCCTCAGACCAGAGACTATTCTGAGAGCATAAACAAGATTTTAAGCTAAAGGAGTAAGACTCCCCAGGACTCAGCAATACTACCAGGGTGACCAGATGCAGCTGGGATGCTGACTGCATACCAGGGCAGGGGCTGAGCTAAGGTTCTTTGGGTGAGGTCATTTTCTGCTAACCTGGGTCTGTGAGCTTGGGGCTATTTCTGTGGAAGGGAGAGGAGGGAGCCGAGAGGGGAGGAGCAGAGAGGAGAGGCATTGCAGCCTCCTTGGTCTCTAATTAGAGGGAGGGGCTTCAAGGGCACTCTCAGAGAGCAAGGGGCATGGAGGCACAGAGGGTGTGGCATGGCCTTGGCCAGCACAGGCAACTGGCAGACTTAAACCAAAAAAAAACCAAACTCACTGCCATCGAGTGGATTCTGACTCATAGTGACCCCCATTGCGTTTCTGAGGTGGTAAATCTTTACGGAAGTGGATTGCCCATTTTTTTCTTCCACAGAGTGGTTAGTGGGTTTGAACCACCAAACTTATGGTTAGCAGTCAAATGCCTTAGGCATTATGCTACCAGAGCTTGTCAATAAAAACACAAGGCATGCCATTCCATTGCCATTTCAGACAGACAACCAACTAATTTTTTAGCATAGCTCTGTCTTGTGCAATATTTGAGACATGCTTTTACTTAAAAATGATTCATTCTCAATTTGTATTTTTGGCGCAAATGGTTAAGGCATTTGGCTGCTAACTGAAAGGCTGGAGATTCGAATCCACCCAGAGGCACTTTGGGAGAAGCATGGTGATCTACTTCTGAAAAACCAGCCACTGCAAACCCTGTGGAGCACGGTTCCACTCTGACACACATGGCGACACCTATGAGTCAGAGTTGATGCAACACAATTGGTTTGGTTTTGGTTTTTATTTGTATTTTTCCTGGTTCTGGAGTTGGCAGAGACCCAACAGGGGTATCATTGGGTCTCAGTCTCAGCTTTGGCTGGGCCAGCCTTGCAGTGGGTGGATGGCAGTGTTCCTCCTTGGCATACCTAGAGGGGTCTTCCCCTCCCCTCCAGCCAGGATCCTCAGCTTCTCCCACTTGGAGCCTAGAAGCAGGAAGTCTCTACTCCTGATGCTGTACCCTGCCCTAGCAGGGGAGTACTGGCGCTGCTGTCCAGCCCTCCTGGCCTCAGATCTCATAAGGGAACCACAAGGAGAGGTAACTAATTCCTCCACATTGAAACAGCCCTGTGAACCTCGTTACTCAAGCAACTGATTGGCATGGACCTGCCTAGCTGGGCAGAGTATCCTCCTTCCCATCATGGAATTCCCTGAGCCCTGCTGGGCCAGGCCTGGCATGGTGCCAGAGGAATCAGATGAACTTGTTGCTCGAGGGAACTTTCAGGATGTGTGGCCAGTAGCACTGGAGCCAGGACAGCCTTCTTGGAGGGCAGTGGCTCCTGGGGACCCAACGATTAGCTGCTGGGCAGAGGACCCTGGTTTGGTTCTGATGGTGTTTCTGTGCTCCGAACATTGTCCTGCCAGAGTGGGAGGCTAGGGATGCTCCTGCCAGGGCTATCTCCTCAGTTGCCAGGGTAAGAAGCTGTACTCCACAGGGCTGTGGTGGGGATTTGCCATTGGGAATCCTGGGCAATGGAGAGGGCTGTTCTTGGCTGGAGTGTAGCACCTGTCCAGCAAGCTTGGGGGGCTTTCTCTGAGCTCTTTCCCCATCCTCAGCAGGCCCACCAAACCTTCTTAACCTCTTCCAAGCTGCCTAGGTCACTGCCAGTTCCTATTTCACAGAGAAAACAAAAGTCACCTGAGGAAATGGCCTTATGAATAGCACAGCTGCAGTCACTAACTAAGACCTCACTGTGCCAGCCTCTGGGCTAGGCCTCCCAGGGGTCAGCTCAAAAGTTGGCTTCTCAGAGAGGCCTCTCACTACATACAGTATGTAGCCCTTTTCCTATAGTGGTCTTGTGTTAGTCCCAGAACCTTCCCCTGCACCTCCATGCTGCTGCCTTCAGGCTCTTATCTGCACTCCTCTGAGTTGTACCCACTGCACTTGGTTCCACCCACAGTGCCTCCTACTCTGTTGCTGCGGTAGAGAGTGTGTTCATGTGTGCATATGTGTGTGTGCATATGCATGTGTGTGTGTGCATATATGTGTTGGTGTGCATGTGTGTTGGGAGCAGTCTTAATAGAGGCTTGCTCAGAGAGCATTGGGACAAGGTAACAGAGCCATGACTGAGAAATTTGTGTGTGTGTGTGTGTGTGTGTGTGGCACAGGGGTGACCAGCAGTCCCTGCTGAGATCTGGTTGCAGTTGTCAATGTCACAACCTTCATTCATAATTCCCAAACTACAGAACTCTGAAAGCTGGAAGATTTTTGTAAGTTTGTAGCAAACTCATTTAGAAGCAAAATTCCCCCTCAATGGATGATTCTTTTTATAGTCTTTATTTATCCCAGTCAGTGTAAATGTTCACACACTCAGCTGCAGAGATAATAATGGTTTTGATTATAGGCAAACAGTTCCAGGCACAGAGTGAGCCCTCAATAGGTTTAATGTATATGTGCACATGTGTGTACATATATGTGTGTAGGCCATTATGTGCTTATGTGTGCATGTGTGTGCAGGCAATTATGCATATGCATGTGTGCAGGCATGTGCGTGTGTGTGTGTGTGTGTGTGCTTTCCTGTTATTTCCAGGGATTCAGACCAAGAGAGGGGGCAGTGCGTATGTTCAGTCCAGGAGCTTAATCCAATTTTCCTTGTTCTTTCTTTTCATTTTTTTCTGGATATTTACATTCTTAGTTGAGAGCCAGTTCTCAGTAAGCCCACAGCTTCACACCCCCCACCCCATGTACCCACTTACAGTTCCTTGGTGGTGTCTGTGGTCCCACCCCTCCTCCAGTCCCAGAGTCATGGGTCTCTCCAGTTCTTGGTGACATTCCCTCCTTTTCCCCCTAGGTGTCCCAAGGGCAGCTCATACTCAACAGTCTCTTCCTGACCCAAATCTCTCTCTATTCTCAATCCTTATTTTTCCCAACAGCACATTCACCAGCCAACCCTCTCAGGAAATAAGCCCCATCTTTGCTGCCTCTACATGCCATTCTCCTGTCTTCCCCACTCTGTGATCTACATCTTATGGCTGTGACCCGTTCACGGAGAAGAAAGTGCAGCAACAGGAGGCTTGGTTTCCTGTGAGTAGACACTTTCATTTCTGGAGATGCCTAATTATTTGACACTTGGTCACTGCCACCTAAAGGAAGGTTCTAGAAGTCCTGGTGGGGAACTTAGAGGGTAAGGCTGAGGAATGCACCCTCTCCTGCTTTGCCTGTGTGTTTGTCAGGGTTGGCTGCAGGACCTCAGTGCACTCCTAGCCCTTTCCTTCTGAACCCTCTCATCTGCAGCAGGAACCCCATCCAAAGACACCCCAGGCCAGGTCTGTCTGCACAACCACTCACATGCCCCCTGCAGCCCTGCAGCATGCAGCCCAAACCATCGGTCATCATTCTTGGCCGGGAGCACACACTTTCAAAGCACCTCATCCTCACTGGCTTCAAAGCTTGCTTTCATGACAGAGATTGCAAAATTCCAAAGCTAACAGTAAACAAATTAAGAAATCTCAAAGACCCAAGTGGATTTAAACACAATACAAAAAATGTTGGCAAAGCATGAAAGTGGAATTTTGTGGGCTTGGGGGAATTATTGACATGGAAGAAATGTGTCTTATAAAGAAGGAGACTTTCGGGCAGGGTCTGTGCTAACAGGGTCTCAGCACCCTCAAGGGCCTTCTCAGGCACTTGCAGTGTCTTGAGCGCCTGTCCCAGCTCTCCAGTGGTTCTGCCCAGCATGGAGCTGGGGACAAGATCTGTGTTCCCTAGGTCCTGTTCCTGCCTCTTTCCTTTTCCTCCTGTTTTCTTTCAGGCCTATGTCCCCCAGCCCCAGGTCTGCTGTCCTCAGTAGCCTAAACCCTCAACCTGGGCTCTTGTGGTTCTGTTTCTACATGCTTGCTGCTGTCCTCCTTTCTGAGGATGCCTTGGCATGTCCAAGACCTGCCTGTGACATTGAGCGTGGACTTAAGCTGCCTCTGAGGTGTGGCCTGAAAATGCTGAGTGCCCACCACCTCCTGGGCCAGGCCTGCCTGCTTCTACCAACATTGCCTGAGACCAAAGTCATTTTGTGTCAGCAACCACATTCCACAAACACCTCTGAAATGCCTTCAAGAATGGGGTGAATTCCTGGGTGCGTCTGTTAAACACAGCCTGGCACCTTAATGAAGAGCAAGTTATTTGTCAAAGGGACAAGTCATCACTTAGGGGATCCAAGTAAGGGAGAATTACCAGGTAATCTGGGCACAAAAGCCAGAGTCCATCTTTGATGGAGAGGGGGCCGTGGGCAGGAGTGAGGACACCTACAGATGGCTGGGCTCTGCCACCTACCACTGTGAGTCCTTGGCCAGGTACCTACACTTCTGAGCCTCAGTTTTCTCACCTGTGACAGGAGCCTAAGAAGAAACTGTCAGATGGCTGAGCACATGGCTGAGCCACAGGTCTCTTCTCAAATCTCTGTAAGTAGCCAAGAGGCTTTCCATCAAGGAGAAGGTAGCAGGCTCCCTACAGTGGCAATTTCTGGGCTTCTGGAATACCGAGGCTGTCAGGAATGGATGGCAGGGGGACCAGGGACGTCGTGTCTTGATTATTGGGGAGCACCAATCACCCGCCCACTCCTAGCCTGGGCACCTGAAGCCAGAGCTGCCATCTGCTTAGGGGTGGTGGTTGCCTTGGTGGTCCTGCTGGGAAGCTCCTGTTTCCAGGTGGTCATTTCAACATCACCTCTTCATGAAGATGAGGGGTCCTCTACTCCTTCCTTCCTCCATTACCCTCCATGCTGCCTAGGGTGTCTCTACTAAAGAATGCCAATATATGTGTCAGTGCCTGGGCCCCTACCTTTATCCAGGCCTGTCCACAGGTGGCACTGGAAGGTGGACACCACCATGAGGTTTCCATCATCCTGAGCATATAATTATGATTCATCCTCACAGAGCCAAGTGCACAGCCGTGACTTCATTTCCGTCTTGGTGGTTTTGGTGGCCAGACCACCTTGTTTCTTCCAGGGCAACATTCCTCACCTCCAGGTAAAACAGACTCTTCTTCTTGCTTGAGATTGCACCTCATGTTTGACTGCTCCATGCTTGGGACCCTATGATCCAAGTGCACTTATTTTTTAACAATTTCTATTGCCCTGTTCTAAATTCCTCCCCTCCTTCCTTCTTTCTTTTTTGGAGGAAGAAAATACACCATCACTGCCCCATAACTAATATCTTCCAGCTTCTTATGGGTCCCTTCCATTTCCTGGGAGGCCATTCTCATCCTCCTGTTCCAACTTGGCTGCTTGCTCCATAGGCAGTGTGGTATCTTGACCGTCTCTGCCTTTCCTTTTACTTACAGCTTGTTTGCCCATCAGAGGTCCCTTGGGTGACACGAATGGTTTGAGCTCAACTATTAACTGAAAGCTTGGTGGTTTGAACCCACCCAGGACTCCAGGGAAGAAAGGCCTGGTAATCTGCTTCCATAAAGATTAAAGCCAAGAAAATCCTGCGGAGCTCAGTTGACTCAATAGCAAGGAGTTTGCTTTCTTTGGCTTGGTGTGTCCATCGGATATTCAAGTTTTCCAACCCATGAAACTCACTCTGTGTTCCATGGAATCCTCTTCTAATCTCATAATCCTCCCTCCTGGAATACTCACCCTCATACCATCAGGGCCGATCGTTGTCTAGAATAGACATCCATTCTCATTCTGGAACTTTGCTTTACAGCCATCTAGGCTTGCAGACACCACTTTCAATTATGTTATTTCCTGTTTTGGGCTGATTTCCTTGTTTGTTGGTGCATCCCTTAAGGACTCTATCTCCTCTGAGGGCTCCCCTACATTTCCCAGCATCCCATGCAGCTGGGTGAGGCCATGTGACTGAGGCTGGCTAATGGTCTGTGAGCAGAAGTTTACATGTGTCAATGCTAGCCTGGGGAAAAAGAGCTGGTGGGCTTCCTGCTTCTCTCCTGCCCCATGCAGCCCACCTGGGGGCCAAGAGTTCCATATGGCACAGCCACAGAGAGAGGGGTCCTTGACTCCATCAGACTGCACATCAGTGAGAAAAAGCCTTTGTTGAGGAAGCCGCTGGTATTTGGGAACTGTCCGCTGTGGCAGCCAGGATTACTTATCTTACCCAATATAATGGACACAGAATTTGAGGTTGAAATTTATTTTCCTTCAGAACCTTGAAAGCATTTTTCCCTGTCTTCCAACATCTGGGATTGTTGATGAGACTCTGAATGCACTGTGATTCCTGTGCCTTGTGGTAACTTTTCTTTTTTCTCTCTCTGGAAGGTTTTGAAGACACTGTGGTTAAAGCAAGGAGCTCTGGGGGTGTAGTGGTTAAGGCATTTGGCTGCTAACCAAAAGGTTGGTGGTTTGAACTCACCACCTATTCTGCAGAAGAAAGGTGAAACAGTTTCTGTAAAGATTTACAGCCTTGGAAACCCTATGGGGCAGTTCTGCTCTGTCCTATAGGGTCACTATGAGTTGGAATCAGCTCTATGGCTGTGGGTTTGTTTACTTGGTTTGGAAGGTTTTGGGATCTTCCCTTTGTCCTTATTATCTAGAAAGTTCTTCACAATGAGTCTAGATGTGGGTCTATTCTTCCTTGGTCTCAACGTTCTTTCTGTGTGAAGGAAAAGGCATGCCCCTACATCTGGGAGGTTTCTTAGAACTTTTCTTTGATAATTCTCTTACTCACCTCTCCCTCTTCTCTCCATCTAGAACTGTGGTTAGCCAGATATTAGAACTCCTGGACTGATTATCTCTTTTCTTTTTGTTCTCTAATTCTAATGTTGACTGCTAATAGCTTTCAATTCCCACCCCTTTTGTTTCCTCTTTGCCCCACACCTGGGTAAGCTGATAAGAAAATATCTCTTCCTTTTGCACCAGAGGGAGATTCAAACCGCACAAGGCCCTGCCTGTGTGTGGGAACCCTCATCTGGTCACCCTCCTCCAACTACCATGAAAACTCCAAGGTAGGCTCCTTTCTTGACCTGCTCAAGCCATTTCAGATATGTTTAAGAAGCTCACCATGAGTGCTCAATTATATGGGTAACAAACCTTTCAGAACTCTTGGTGTGAGTGTGGCATCATTGGGCTCAACATGGGAACCAAATATTAGGTGGAGGTACATCTGCTTTGGCAGAGTGACCATAACATCTGTGTTCTGGGAGTTTTCCTTATCTTTATCTTCCAGTCATTAACAAATGTCTGCTTTTAATACTAGCAATTGTATTTTCAATATCCAAGATCTCTTTCTTGTTAATAGCATTTGGCATATGAATTTAATATCTCCTTGAATAGTTCTTGTGGTAATTAAATTTGTATGTCAACTTGGCTGGGCCTGGTTGAGTGGCTGGGCTGATGGTAATTATTACCCATGATGAGACTGGCAATCATTTCCATGGTGGGATCTACCACAAGAAGCTGAGTAGCTGCTTGGGTATGTGGTCTGCTTCCTATATGTAAGAAGCAGCTTTGCAAATGGCAACTAGCTTATGGCACCTTGAACCCTGCATGTAGCCTTGTCATTATTCAGCAGCCTGTCATGCTCTGCCGACCTTGGGACTTACAATGGACTTGAATTAATGGCTTGCCACGTGTTTTGTTAATATCGGGACTGTGCCTTATTGCTTGTCAACCTTGGGCTTGGCAGCCTCAGCAGCCAGCAGCTGTCTGAGTGAAGAAAAGTCTCTAGTTTCAGTGGGCCAGGAGCTGGAGGCAGAGCTGAAGCCCAAGGCTGAAGGGCTTTCACCCAGCCCCTACAGCCTGACACTTTGAACTTGGACTTAAAGCCTCCAAATTGTAAGAATCAACTCCTGTTTGTTAAGGCCATCCCATTTGTGGTATATTTCTTGTCAGAGTGGCACTAGGTAACCAGAACAGTTCTGAAGATTATTTATTTTTAAAAAATTCTCTTCTGTTTCCAGAACTAACTCAGTTTCCAGCAGTGTGAGTATATTTATTATTTCAGCCTGCCCCTGTGTTTTAGACCTTTTTCCCAGTGTCTAGAGACCCCTAGCTACGTGTGTCCATTTCACAGGGAGGTGTGGAAGTACACGGGACATGTCAATGGCAGGTGTCACTTTGCAGAGCTGGAGTATCTGGTTGTGGCCCCTAATGAAGCTCCACAATGAAGGTGATGTTTCTACATAGGTCTTTTCAATACTGTACCTTCATGCTCAAATGTAGGATATTTAGGATCATGGTGCTAGCAGATATGGGATTATAATCTTTGAAATACGTCCACCTCACTGCCAGAGTCCCCTTTCATGTAACTTCCTCTTGTGATTTGTAACGCAGGCCTCCAGGATGCAACCTCTTCTTGGTTTGACAGGCTTGATGGAAGACTTTGCTTGGTTGACCAGAAAGTGACTCACTGTGGTTCTATCCCATGATGCAGGCTCTGCTCTCAAGATACCCTACAGTCTACTCTCCTTTCCCCAGCTGGCCCATTACATCCTTGAAATAATCACCAAGTCATCTTTCAGAACAAGATGCTTGATTCTTTTAGTGGTTCCTCATGAGATAGGGTTCAAACCCCTTCCTGATTCTGGTCTGTCTGCTGGAACACAGTTATCTGCCAAAACTCCAGACATGTGAACCCAGGGCCTGCAGGCACAGAAACCTTCCCTCTCTAGCCACATGTTTATTTTGATGCAGCCACAATCCCATTAGCTTTCTGGGCACCCATGTGACTTGATGAAATGTGCAATTAATGTAAACCCTGAACCTTGCATGAACCACTGTCTGCCCAGCACCCTGTGCCCTGCAGCTGTGTTGAAGCCTCATGCAACATCATCACTTTCAGTTTTAGCTGCTGTCTTGCTTGTCAAGATCTCCTTTGAATTCCTGATTTTACCACATTTCACGCCCCTCACCTCTGTTCTTAGCCCCCAGATGCTTCTGCACCTTTATCCTCATAGACTTTGGGCTTTAACTCTAGGTCAACGATTTAGTCATCAGATGGGTAAGCTGGTCCAGTAGCCAGGATCACCCATCAATGGACACTCCTCTGTGTTCTTTTCAAAGCCGTTGTATGCACATTCAATCAGTTTGCTACCTCATCCAAGGTATCCGTTTGTTTTCTGGAGTACTGAGCATCCTCACAGTTGGTACAATGATAAATAGGACATTATTGCTATTGTTAGTTGTTGTTGAGTCAGCATCAACTCATGGTAACTACAACTGAACAAAACCCCGCCAGTCCTGTACCACCCCCATGATTGATTGCAGATCAGACCATTGTGATCTGCAGAGTTTTCATTGGCTGATTTTCAGAAGTGTATCACCAAGCCTCTCTTCCTAGTTCATCTTAATTAGGAAGTTCTACTGAAACCTATTCAGCATCATGGCAACATGAAAGCTTCCATTGACAGAGGGGTGGTGGCTGTGCATGAGATGCATTGGTCGAGAACTGAACTTGGGTCTCCTTCATGGAAGGTGAGAACTCTACCACTGAACCACCAATGCCTCACAAAGAAGACACAAAGAACTTGTATTCATGAAAGACTGGCCAGACTGCCACTGTTCGAATCCCAGCTCTGCTGCTCTCTCACTGTGGGGCTATGAGCCAATTTCATAGCAGCCTCTCTGTGCCTCAATTATTTACATGTAGCTCCCATTTGGGAGCTAGTAAGAGTTCTTTCCTCACAGTGTGCCTGTGAGGATTAGGGGAGAGGGAGGGAGTAAAACTCTTGATGGGGATATTTTATGGAATCACTACTTAGTAGGTGTGAGCCACTGTCCTCACCTACCTCTGGGGAGTGTTCAAACAGTACAGGGTTGAGAGGAACCTGCCTCACCCTGCTACTTGCCCACCTTGTGAAAGACATGGTTGTGTGGTGAACTGCTTGCACCAAAAATCTTGGGGTCACCTTGCCTCTTCCACTTGTCCTCAAACTTATCTGTTCCATCAGTCCAGAACACACACACACACACACACACACACACTTGTCATTCAGTTGACTTCAACTCGTGTCAAGCCCATATGTGTCAGAGCAGAACTGTGCTCTGTGGGATTTTCAATGTTGTGATCTTTCAGAAGTAGATCACAGGCCTTTCTTCCAAGGTGCCTCTGGATGGACTTGAATTGAACCTTTCGGTTTGCAGCCAAGTGTGTTACCATTTGACCTACCCAAGGACTTCATTTTTTTTTTTTTCCATGAGCAAAGTCTCACTATCCTCCCTTTGAGGGAGCATTCTGGCTACATTTCTCCCAAGACACATTTGATCATTTTCCTAGCCTTTGCATAGTCAGTAAAACACAGATAGACATTTTTCTGATAGTCTCTGCTCTCCTTTGACATCAGCAATGATATCCCCCATTCCACATCCTCTTCTCAATCTGTCTTGAATTTCTGATAGTTCTCTGTCGACATACTGCTGCAACCATCTTTGAATATCTTCAGCAAAATTTTACTTGCCTATCAGCCACTCCTCGGAAGGAAGATGGAGCAATCTACTTCCGTAGTGATACTGCCTCGGAAACCCAAGGAGGGGTCGCTATGAGTTGGGTCCGACTTGACGGCACATAACAACAACAATGGTGACGTAGGGAGGTCTGATAGCATAGTGCTTAAGGCACTTGACTGCCAACCAGAAGGTTGGCGATTCAAACCCACCAGCCACACCTCAGAAGAAAGGTTGGGCAATCTACTTCCATAGTGATACCACCTCAGAAATCCAAGGAGGGTCGCTGTGAGTAGGGTCCGACTCGATGGCACATAACAACAACAACAACAACAACATGGTGGTGTAGTGTCTAGGGCATCTGACTGTTAACCAGAAGGCTAGCAGATCAAACCCATCAGTCACCCCTTGGAAGGAAGGTTGGGCAATCTACTTCCATAGTGATACTGCTTCGGAAACCTTGGGAGGGGTCACTATGAGTTGGATCTGACTCGATGGCAGTGCGTATGATATTAATAATATTGTTTGATGATTTTCATATTCTACTGATCATCTTTCTTTGGAATGGGAACAAATGTGCATCTCTTCCAGTCAGTTGTCAAGTACCTGTCTTCCAAGTTTCTTGGCATAAATGAGTAAGTGCCTGTAGAACTGCCTCCATTTGTTGAAACATCTCAGTGTCAATTTTCGAAACTTTGCTTTTTGCCAATGCCTTCAATGTAGCTTGGACTTTTTATTTCAATACCATCAGTTCTTGGTCATATGCTACCTCCTGAAATTACTGATCACTGACAAATTCTTTTTAGTACAGTGACTCTGTATTCCTGCCAATTTCTTCTTTTTTTTTCTTTTGCTTTGAGTCATCACTGCCACAAGATAGAAAGATGATTGCCAGATTTATTACTATATTGTGCCAACTTCTTTTGATGCATCCTGCATTGTTCAATATTTTGCCCATACAATCCTCCAATATTACAACTCAAAATTTGAATTTTTTCTTCATTTCTTTCAGCTTGAAAAATGTTGTGTGTTCTTCTCTTTTGGTTTCCTATCTTCAAGTCTTTGCATATTTCATTATAATACTTTACATTGCCTTCTTGAGTGGCCTTCTGAAATCTTTTGTCTAGCTCTTTTACTTCATAATTTCTTCCATCCACTTTACTCTACTTTCAGGGGTAAGTTTCAGAGTCTCTTCTGACATCATTTTTGTCTTTTCTTTCTTTCTTTCTTGTCATTTTAATGACTTTTTACTTTCTTCACATGTGATGTTCTTGATGCCATCCCACAACTCATCTGGTCTTTGGTCATTAGTGTTCAATGCTTCAAATACATTCTTGAGATGGTCTCTAAATTCAGATGGGATATATTGAAGGCCATACTTTGGCTCTCTTGGACTTGTTTTAATTTTCTTCAACTTCAACTTGCACTTGCACTTGCACAGCAGTAATTTATGGTCTGTTACACAGTTGGCCCCTGGCCTTGTTCTGACTAATAAAATTGAGCTTCTCCATCATCTCTTTCCACAGACACAGTCGATTTGATTCCTGTGTATTCCATTTGGTGAGATCCATATGTATAGTGGTCATTTAGGTTGTTGAAAAAAAAAAAAGGTATTTGCAATGAATAAATTGTTGGTCTTACAAAATTCTATCATGTGATGTCTGGTGTAGTTTCTATCACCAAGGCCATTTTTCCTAACTACTGATCCTTCTTCATTTTTTTTCTCTTTCCAACTTTTGCATCTCAATCACTAGTAATTATTAATGCATCTTGATTGTGGGTTTTTTAAAAAAATCAATTTTAGACTGCAGAAGTTGTTAGAAATATTCAATTTCTTCATCTCTGGCTTTAGCAATTGATGCATAAATTTGAGTAATAGTAATGTTAACTGATTTTCTTGTATGCCTCTCTAGTGCTGCTATAACAGACATACCCTAAGTGGATGGCTTTAATAAAAAGAGATTTATTCTCTTACTGTTTAGGAAGCTAGAAGTCCAAGTTCAAGTTGCTGGCCCTAGGGGCTAGGTGAAGGTCCCTAGATGTTGGGCTTCAGCTTTACCTCCTGTTCCAGGCTCACTAGAGCTAGAAGCTTTTTCTGACTCACACAGCTTCTGGCTGCTGAGGCTGATGAACCCAAGATCAACAAGTAAAATGGCACAGTCCCAAGATTAGCAGACAACATGGCAGGCTACTAGTTCAAGTCTAGGAACAATCCCAAGATTGGGCAGGCAACGTGGCAGGCCACTGAGATGAAGACTGGGCCAAGTGCAGGATCCAGATGTACTAAAAAAGGCCAAGACCTTTCCCAGAGCTTCCTCTTATATACCACACTCAAAGGCAACTACTTAACTGCTCACAGTACATTACACCATGGAGATGATTACAATCTCATCATAGGGAATAACTACATCTAGCTGCCCAGCTTCTCAAAACTGTGGCCCAGCCAAACTGACACACAATCACAGCCTGTGAGTATTATTCTATCACTGACAACATTGTACTTCAGGATAGACCTTGAAATGTACTTTTTGACAATGAATGTAATACCATTCTCCAGTTTGTCATTCCCAGCATAGTAGGCCATATGATTATCTGATTCAAAATGGCCAACACCACTCCATTTCAGCTCACTAATGCTTAGGATATCAATCTTTATGCATTCCATTTGATTTTTGTCAATTTCAATTTTTCCTAGATTTATATGTCATACTTTCCATATTCAGATTATCAATGGAAACTTGTAGCTGTTTATTCTCATTTTAAGTAGTGCCACATCAGCAAATTAAGGTCCTGAAAGCTTTACTCCATCCACATCATTAAAGTTGACCTTTTGAGGAGTCAGCTCTTCCTTAGTCATATTTTGAGTGTCTTCCAACCTGAAAGGATCATCTTCTGGTACTATATCAGACAATGTTTTCCTGCTATTCGTAAGATATTCTCTGGCCAATTTTTTAAAGTAGATTGCCAAGTCTTTCTTCCTACTCTACCTCAGTCTGGAAACTCTGCTGGAACTTGTCTACCATGGGTGACTGCTGGCATTTGAAATACTGGTGACATAACTTCCAGCATCACAGCAGCACACAATACACCAGAGTATGACAGACTGACAGATGAATGGTAGATACACACACACATATAATCACTCCACCACTCGACTGTCAGTTTGTTATACTGTGATGGCCTGCGTGTTGCCATGAGGCTGGAGGCTTTGCCACCAGTATTTCAAATACCAGCAGGGTATTTGTCCATGGTGGACAGGTTTCATATAGTCACTATGAGTCAGAAA
>NW_006921766.1:402820-426185 GCF_000298275.1 Orycteropus afer afer | reverse complement strand
ATATATATATATATATATATGCATGTATGTATATGTGTCACTGTTTATGTTTCTCTAGAGAACCTTGACTGAGACACATGGATAAGGATCCAGCATCTGATATCCAGTGAGGGATGGTTCTCCAGCTGAGGCCCCAAAACTGGTGCTGGTCCTGGCTCTGGTTGACCCCCTGGAGGGGGGTTGTTGGTGGCAGTGTGAGGTGAGGAGTGATCATTTCTTACCAAAAAGGACTGGAAGAGTTGGAAGGAGCCAACAAGCCGGATATACAGGTGGGAGTACACCTTAGTGGAAGTGCCGTTGAAGGTATTGGCCACAGCCAGGAAGGAGTAGGGCCCCACAGTGAAGAACTCCCAGTCATATGCGCCAGAGGTGGCGATGGTCTGGTTGGCCTCGAAGAGCTGGGTTCTCACATTCCACTTGTAGATAACACTGTTGATGTTGTGGTTGTCACCTGGAAGCAAGGTGCTGCAGTTATGGGCAGGGATGGACTTCTGTGGGGTACACAGGGGTCCACTTCAGAGACCTGCCCAGGGACCCCTCCTTCCTATCCAGTTCCACATCACCTCTGCTACAGGGCTGCTGGGAGAAGGTGGCCTATTTACTCCTATAGTCACCCCCATACCCCATTCTCAGTCCTCCAATGCACTCCCTCCTGAATGCAGGACCCCTTCCCAATACCTTACCTCCTGCTCTGGGTCTTTGCAGGTACTTCTCCCTGATTAAAGCCCCCAGGGACTCCACTGCCTCTACTAGATCTGCAGATTTCCAGCCTTGGAGGTAGAGTCTCTTCTGCCTCCCTCCCTCTCCCAGCATGGCCCAGTACCTACCTTTGCTCCCACTCCTCCTCACAGGCCAGCCTGTATGCATACTGTTCCCTTTGCCTATAAGGACTCTCCCTACGTGAGCTCCCCAGAAACCCCACGCTTGGCCCACCACTGAGGGCGCACTCACCCTGTGGGGAGTGCTGCTTGGCAAGCTCCTGGGCTCCCACCCATGCCCATGAGCAGAGCAAGCTGGGCATGGCAAATCATAGACTCAAGTAAGTGCCTGGCCATGAAGACACAAAGGGATGGGACAGAGGCACTCCCTAGGACCAGCTGCCACTGCAGACCCAGCCCACCCTTCAGGCTTATAGGAGGAAAACAAAGGGTAGGAGTGGGGAGGACTCCGGGTTATCCCTCAGGGGAAGTACCTGCCCAAATACTAGGTTTCCCAGTGCCTCCCAGGCTTTGCTCTCCACTGCACCCAGAGGTATAGCACAGAGTTTGTGTCCAAATGCACGTGCTGTAGGCACAATGGGCAGACAGACAGATGACGTCTTTCAAAGAAACAATGTCTGCTAAAAACGCCTACATCTCCTTATCCTTCTAAAGCTGTGGACCTAGCATGTCTTTCCATGCTAAGAAATCTAGGCTTGTTGCTCAAACATTCTACCTTCTTCTCACTTATTGTCACCAGACTCCACCGAGGGGACTGGCAGTTAGTTTGAAATGAGGAGGACAGCAGGTGGACATTTTGAGCTGAGTGCTCCTGCTGGTGGGAACCATACAAGACCTCACATCTGTCTCCCTGGCTAGACATATTAGGGAAGAGTTGGACCTATGATTACCTCTGTTCACACTTAGACCCAACTTTGCAGTAGTCCAAGTTGAGTCCAAGGAAACAGGCTGAATGTGACTTGTTACTATTTTTTAATGGGCTAAAATTAACCCTACTGTTCTGTAGCATACTATCCCCAGATAGGATTTCTTCCTTGTTCCCAGGTTCCCTTCCCAGGTTCCCTTCCTAGTCAAAGGCCATAACTCATACCTTCCCGGTGGTTGGCCACAGCCAGGAAGTGCTCCCCGTCTACGTGGAAGGCCTCCCAGTCACGGGCGCTGTGGGTGGTGATCCTCTGGTATGGGGTGAACTTCAGCTTTCGGTGCCTCCATTTGTAAATGACAGATAACTCTTGACCCTTCTCATTTGGTTCAGAATTTGCCACAGCCAGGAAGATCTGGAAGAGAGCCAATCAGGACACTTGGTCCTTTCCATCTATGTGAGGGGCCTGGGACAAAAGATTTATAAACATCATCATCTCTATCCAATGAAATAGGGGCATAGGCTGAGCCAGGGTCTGAGAGCATAGGGTATGTTTTTACAGTTGGGAAAAATGGAGACACAGAAGGGTCAGTTGAGCAGCTGAAACCAATCTGAAGTAGCTACCTCTACCTACATCATTATTGATGAATACAGATGCAGGGGCGGCAGGCAGGTCTGGCTTTCTAGATCTGTGAATTTATTTATTTTAAACCAGGTGCTCACCTCAAAAAAAGAAAAAAAAAAAAAAAAAGAAGAATGGGCAGAGGACATGAACTGGCATTTCATCAAAGAAGACATTCAGATGACTAACAAACATGTGAAGAAATGCTCATGATCATTAGACATTAGAGAGATGCAAATCAAAGCAACAATGAGATATAATCTCACCCCAGCGATAATAGCAAAGTTGTAAAAAACAGAAAACAGCAAATGCTGGTAAGGAGTTAGAGAGACTGCACCCTCATACACTGTGGGTGAGGCTGTACAATGGTAAATCCACTGTAGAAAGTAGTATGGTGCTTCCTTAAGAAGTTGGAAATAGAAATACCATATAATCTAGGAATCCCACTGTTACATATGTATCCTAGAGGAATAAGAACCACGAGACTGACAGATATATACATATCCATGTTCATTGTGACATTATTCACAATGGCAAAAATGATGGAAACAACCTAAGTGCCTATCAATGGATGAATGGTTAAACAAACTATGGTACATACATGATGGAATACTACACAATGATGAATCTGCTAATACCTCATAACATGGATGAACCTAAAGGACATTGTGCTGAGTGAAATTAGCCAATCACAAAAGATAATTATTTATGAGACCACTACTGTAAAAAGTGAGAGCTCTGGTAGCGTAGTGCATAAAACACTTGACTGCTGACCAGAAAGCTAGCAGTTCAAACCCACCAGCCACTCCTCAGAAGGAAGATGGGGCAATCTACTTCCGTAGTGATACTGCCTTGGAAACCCAAGGAGGGATCGCTATGAGTCTGGTCCAACTTGATGGCACATAACAACAACAACAACAACTGTAAAAAGTTAAGAAAAAGTTTACACACAGAAAGAATTGTTCTTCCAAGTTTACTGGGGTGGGAGGGGAAGAGAGGGAAAATCACCAACTAGAGGCTAGACACATATTAACTTGGGTGAAGGGAAAGGCAATATACAATAAAGGGGAGGTCAGCACGAAATGATCAAGGTAGTAGAAGACACAGGAAGGAGCGTAAGAGTTAAAGGTGAATACTATTACATACACAACCTTGCAATAACACTAATAACAATTACTTATGAATGAATATATAGATAGTCAATCTGAACAGGGGAGGGAAAGTGAATGGGGCTACACCCAAGAAGGTTTGACAGAGGCTACCTTTACCTATGTATCTACATGTATTTCAAATATATTCATAAATGTTGTAGAACATACAGGGGGCAAAGTTATGAAAACATCAGTCATAATCAAACACCTTGAGGGAATGAGTTACTGGGTATGGAGGCTCAGGACATAGTCTCAGGGACACTAAGCTCAATTGGCATAACATAGTCCACAAAAACAATGTTCTACATCCCACTTTGGTGAGTAGTGACTGGGGTCTTAAAAGATTGTGAACAGCCATCTAAGGTGCAACTATTGGTCTCTCCTTGTCTGGGGCAAAGAAGAATGAAGAGAATCAAAGACGTAAGGAAATAATTAGTCCAAAGGACTAATGGAGAACATGCACCCCAGCCTTCCCGACCCTGAGACCATAAGAACTAGTTGTGCATGGCTACTACCATTGACCTCTCTGAAAGAGATAACAATAAGAGGTCCTGGATAGGGTATGGGGGAGGGGGAGTGGGGAATGTGGAACAAAACTCAACGACATAAAAAAGACCAGACTGTCTAATCTGATGAAGACTGGTGGAATCCCAAGACTATGGCCTTCAGAAACCCTTCAAACTGGGAACTGAACTTAACTCCCATGACTCAACTGAAAGCCAAACGATAGGTCTATAAGGTGAACAGGAGGATACACAGTCATTTTAGCACAATCAAGCATATGAAAGGAAGAGAACAGCATTTGCCCAGGGATAGAGCAAAGCAGGCAGGAGGGAGTAGGAAGAAAAGACGAAGGGAAGGGGTGAGTACAGGGATGAAATGTGAAGAATGCTATTATGGAGATTGCAGTAAATGTCAGAAAACAGAATGTGTATGAATTGTTGAATGAAAACCAATTTTCTCTGTTAACGCTCACCCAAATAACAATAAAAGAAAGAGAGAGAGGAAAAAGAAATTGTTGTCAAGCCAACCTTGATTCATGGGACCCCGAGTGTGTCACAGTAGAACTGTGCTCCATGGGGTTTCAGTGGTTGATTTTTTGGAACTAGATCACCAGACCTTTCTTCTGAGGCATCTCTGGGTAGACTTGAACCTTCAACCACTCAGTTAGTAGCCAAGCTTGTTAACTGGTTGTACCACCCAAGAACTCCAATTAAGACCCTTAAATGTCTGTATTCTTTAGTCCACTATTTCTACTTTCATCTCTATCTGAAATTTAAAAACAAAACAAAACCTCCCAAATTCAGGAAAAGTTTTATGCTCAGAAATTTTCTTTCTAACCTGGATGAGTAGGAAAAAAAAAATCTCAGTGACCTGCTTTCACCAGTAAAGATGTGGCTCATGGTACAGTGGTGTGTTCTGGTAATGGTCATGTGAAACACTGGCCACAGAGGTCATGTGACTATAACATGGAACCAGAACCCTGGTATGCAGTGTACACACAAAGTGTGTGGCAATAAGTGTACCAAATATGAATTGTGTATTTGCTTAGGCAATGGGGTAAATATTTTTTCCTTCTTTTTCTGAATTTCCTAATTTTCATTTGATGTAAATTTACAATTTTTATAATTAAAAAAAGCACTTTAAAATGTCATCAACCATTAAAAAGAAAATTGTAGTCTCTTTCTCATCGTGTTGACCTGGAAACATGCCTAGGAAGGAGGTCAGCTACAGGCCATAGGAGAACAGAAGTTTTTGTCTATTTTGTCCTCCATGCCCAGGTCAGAGCTTGGCTGGACTCAGCACTTATGTGATGGGTGAATCAATGATTTGGAGGACAGGTATGGGATGGTGTGTGATGATAGAGGACTGTCTTTGCCATCTAATGGTGAAAAGGAACAGGGAGGAGAGATTCTGTCCTCCCTGTTGTGATATATAAGGCCCCTCTGATCCTGCCTGCCGGCCCCCTGCTCAATCCAGTCCCCTATAGAAAGTGAGGCTGCCTGTGAGGGTCACATACACAAGGCCTCCTCAGGTCGGTCCCACACCATCCACACTTGTAACTACTCCATTTTGTCTTTCCCATATTGTGTTCCCAAAGTCTGTGGAGTGACTGAAGGAATAATCAGGGATGCAGATCTGTTTCCACTCTGAAAAGATTTCTACATTGTTGACTGCATGGACAAGTTTCTGGTCGAAGTAAAATGATCTCAATAACTGTTTTTGGATTAGTGGTAATGGGTGGGAATCCCTGGATGGTGCACACAGTTAATGCATTCAGCTGCTAATCAAATGGCTGGAAGTTCAAATCCACCCAGAGGCACCTCAGAGAAAGACCAGGTGATTTACTTCCTCAGCCATTGAAAACCTTGTGGAGCACAGTTGTATTCTCATACACATGAGGTCACCATGCATTGGAATCGAATTGATGGCAACTGGCTAATTATAAAAATATAATGGGTATAGCTAGAACCATAGAACTGATTATGACCTCAGAAATTATATTGTCTTTATTTTCTCAAAGTCACATTCTAGGTTGAGGGGTGTAGCTAAATATATATGACTTTGAATGCCTTTTATGTTCTGAACAAGATTTTGAAATCTTAAGAAATACTTTTACCTATGGAGCCTACATGAGGAGCCCAAATCTTTGGACTCCCTGGGTTTTTCCAAGTTAAAAAAGAGTAGAGAATTCACACGATGACATAATCCAGAAACCAAAATCATAAGAAAAGACCAGCCTTACTGGTCTCATGGAGACTAGTGAAACTCCCAAGACTATGGACCCTAGTGATCCTTTGGGCCTGGAATTGAACTCCCATGGCTTCCAGCCAAACAATAGACAGGTGAACATTTACACCAGGTAGGAAATCTCCTTAGAACAATCAATCATGGGAGATCAGAAGGGCAGTATCTGCACAGGGAGATTGTTCAGAGGATAGGAATACATAGGAAAGAAGGACACAAGGAAAAAGTAACCATAGGGAGGAAGCTGGAAGAGAGCTGTTGCATTGTGGGGATTGCAATCAATGTCAAGGAACGAAATGTGTATGAACTGTTATATGGAAAATGAATTTGCTCTGTAAACTTCCACCTGAATCACACTTAAAAGAAAGAAAGAAAGAAGGAAAGCTAATTGAAAAAGGGAAAAAAGAAAAAAAAAATAATTGAAAAAGGGAAAAAAGAAAAAAAGAATTGAGAATGCAAACAAACTTGCCCTTTTCCCAATGGTGAAATGTCTCCAAGATTGTGCCTGATATGTGGGGATGGTCTGATATGAAACAAACTTCCCATCGGTCCACTTGTAGATGGAGGAAGTGGTTTTCCGGTTGGCTGTTGCTACAAAGAGTCCCACCTCAGGGATGATGAAGACCTCAATGCCCAGGGTCTCTGATGTTGTGAATAAGCTCTGGTGCTCCTCCACATAGTCCAGTTTTTCTTTGGCTTGTGAGAGAAAAATCATGGTTCAGTTAACATTTCCCAAAAAGCCCAGTCAATCAGTCTCTTGAGAGCACAAGCCCCAGGGGCCCTATCTATGATTCCCAAAGCAATTGAATTAGTGTTGGGATCAGTTTCACAAAGGACCATTGGCCTTGGTGCTTCCTTTCATCCTTATAAACCAGTTGCTGTTGACTTGACCCCAACTCATGGCACTCCTATTTGTGTTAGAGTACAACTATGCTCCACAACTGCATTTTAGAAATGGGTTGCCAGGTCTTTCTTCTGAGACACCTCTGAGTGCACTTGGTCCTTTAAACTTTTGGTTAGCAGCCAAGCACATTAACTGTTTGCCCCACACAAAGATTCTTGGAATGAACTCAACAACAACTGGTTTTTACCCTCATAGACAAGGTCAAGGTAGACCACTTGTTGCTATCATGAGTTTTATGAAGTGAAGAGCCTCTGATGTTACTAATGGGATGAAATTTATATGTCATATCCTTACTAAAGGGTTTTCCAAAGCTCATTGTTTCTATGAAAAGTTGTGCCCTAGATAGACTGAAAGAAAATAGAGAATAGCCCATGAATGTCCCAGTTGGGACCATTCCCATTTCCTGTGAGAACATTTAGCACATTTACTCTCCTTCCCCACAAGGAGGATGGAATTTTGAAATGTCTGGCTGTGAAAAAGAATACTTTTAGTCCTTGGCCTCATTCCTCCTTATCTATGATGGTGGACAGGAAGAATGTGAGAAGAAGAGGCTGTTAGGACACTCCACAAGGGAAGGATCCTGTGCTCCTTATTTTTTTCTGCCACAGTTTGGAAGTGGTACAGAGACACTAAAAGCTCCACTGTTTCATGGGTTATGCCAAGGAGGACAAATGTTTCTAAATTAAATGCACACGTCCATCCACTGCTGTTGGTGTGGGTCACTTTCCTCTTCCTTCAAGGAGGGACACCCTTGCTGAAGATTACTCTGGCCCAGGCTCTGTTCTGGGGATGATATATGTCCTGGCATGCCTGAGATGGTCTTGGTTAATATTTGCATTCCAGGTGAAATTATTGACAGTTCCCCCTTCCACTTTCAGAAGGATTCCAGCCTGGAAGTCCCATCATGTGGTCAATTAGAGATGACCCATGACCGTGTATGTTTCAGTAGCCCACCTACCCCATTGCACAGTGTCAGAGCTGTGGAGAGACATTAGAAGTATGGGTTTCAGGCACTGTGGTATGTCAGAGCACTAAGCCCTGGGAGCCATGAGTCATGACCAAGGCACCACCAGCACTTCACCTGCTAACACGGAGATCCACTTGCTGCCAACACAGAGGTAGAGCCCCTTCCGACCGATGTCGAACCAGAATTGGGCGTCTTCCAGTTGGGAACAGCGGGGCTGTGACCCCAGTGTCACCTTCACATTGGTTTCTGAGTGAGAGACCAGGGAGGATGAGTACCCAGTGGATACATGTGTGTGCCTTGGGGAAAAACCAAGTTGGGGATAAGGGCCACTTAAGTGCAGCATTGTCCTGCCTTTGCTTTTGCCATAACTGGAAGGATTCTATCCTTTCTTGTCACAGACAAGGGAAATAAGACACAGAAGATACCACTACGTGTCCAAGTTGCCTTTACAGGAAACCATAATGCTTTGTCAACCAGGACTAGCCATAACCTGTCTAGGCCAGCCCTAGGTTCTTCCACCTGTAAACCTAATTTAACTGGGACTTTCCAAACCTACGTTCTCTGGAGGTTTCATCACAGCAAAGCCAAGAACATGCACCTATTAAAAAGGGAAGAAAGGACACAGGGCCCAAACATATAATTACCCTCCCTTTAAAATGATCTGCCTTTGCCTAAATGACATTTTCCCAGAACCTGTCACTTTTTCCCAGCTAACTTCTTCAAGTTTCTTATAAAAGAAGACAGATATCTTTCTCAGAAGGCACCTGTCTTGGTTCTGTAGTGCTGCTATAACAGAAATACCACAAGTAGATGGCTTTAACAAATAGGAATTTATTTTCTTACAGTTTAGGAAGCTAGAAGTCTAAAATCAGAGTGCTGGCTCTAGGGGCTGGGTGAAGGCTCCTCGACACTGGACTTCAGCTCTCCCTCTTATTCCAGGCCCGCTGGAGCTGGAAGCTTCTCATAACTCATGTAGCTGCTGGCTACTGAGGCTGATGAACCCAAGGTCAGCAAGTAGAATGGCACAATCTAAAGATCCATAGGCAACACGGCAGACCACTGGTTCAAGTCCAGGAATAATACCAAGATCGGCAGGCAACCCAGCAGGACACTGAGATAAAGACTAGACCAATGCAGGAACCAGATGTGCCAAAAAGCTAGGATCTTTCTGAAAGCTTCTCCTTATATACTGGAAGCAGGCCACATCTTAAAGGCAGCTCCCTTTCCACTGATTAACATCTCACAGCAGATTCCACCATGGAGGTGATTATAATTTCATAATGGGGAACAACTATATCCAGCAGCCAACCCACTCAGAACCACAGCTGAACCAAGTTGACACACAACCTTAGCTATTACAGAGCCCTAGTGGTGCAGTGGTTAAGCACTTGGCTGCTAACCAAAAGGCTGGCAGTTTGAAACCATGGGAGAAAAACCTGGCAATGTGCTTCCATAAAGATTACAGTCAAGGGACTGTCATTTTGAAGGGAGATCAATTGTATGTTTGGACCAGTGTTCTTTCTTTCCTTTGAAATAGGTGCACATTCATGGCTTTGCTGTGATGAAGTCTCCAGAGAAGGTAGGTTTGGAAATTCTCAAACCTATGGGACAGTTCTACTTTGTCACTTGGGGGGTTGGGAGGTGTCAGAATTGACTCGATGGCATCTAACAACAATATTCTTCTCAAATTAAAATCCTTCATATCCTTTCTTAAATGTTAGTTGCCTTGCTGCAGCAGCAACTCGATTTGCTCCCAAAGAAAATCTCTTAAAATTTTTATAACTCGACTCCAAAAACTGTCATTTAACAGCTTTATAAATGGTTTGCTTGCCCTGCCCTTCTGTCCATTCCCCAAAGGAATCACTTCCTTTCCTTCCATATTCAGTAAACATCTCTTTTGAAAATTTTTAATGATTATAATGTGCCTTTGTCCCTCACTTAACATCTATAACTTATTGTCTGGATGCACATGTGTATTTCAACTTCAGTTTTGTTTAATTCTGTGGCCTTTTCACCATGATCCTTTCTGGTAATTACACATCCATTAAGGATCAGGCACAGCATTCTAATTAAGTCACTGCGCAGTGTGACAAGGTGGGCTGCACTCCACACTTAGCCTTCTCCAAGATCCTGGCAGAAGCTGGGAGCTGAACTAGTTGCCCCTCCCCCAGGTTCCTTTCAGGTATATTGGCCAGCACTGCTGCTGAGGAAATGCTGCAGTGAAGGTCAGTGGGACTTCAGGGGATTTGAAATGCCATTTCAGGCTTGGAAATTAAGGGTAGGGCATGCTCCATATGCAGCCCCACTGTGGGAGGCGTCACGATGCTGCCCCACTTCACATGGCATGTGCAGTGGGCTGGGGAAAGGGTGTCACACTAGAGGCAGGGATTTCATATTCTCCATGATAGCGCCTGTAGTGGGTTAAGTTGTGGTTCCCAGAAGAATGTCTATCCAAAATCTCAGAATGTGACCTTATTTGGCATACATGTCTTTGCAGATATAATTAAGTCTTGATATAATCCTATGTTGAATGTCCTTAGAAGAGAAGGAAAAGGAGAAGACACCTAGAGGAGAGGCTATGTGGAAATGGAGGCAGAAATTGGAGTGATGCAGCTACTAAGGAACACCAAGGGTTGCTGGCAACCACCAGGAGCTAAAAGTGCAGCATGGAAAGAATTCTGCCTCAGAACCTCCAGAAGGAGCCAACCCTGTTGACACCTTGATTTTGGATTTCTGGCTTCCAAAACTGTGAGAATAAATTTCTGTTGTTTTAAGGCACCAAATGTGTGGTAATTTATTTGTGGCAGCCCCAGGAAACAAATACAGAGGGTATGATTTAAATAAATTTAGTCCATGTTAGAACTTTTTATTTGGAAAACACAAATATAAACAAAAGAAAGAAAAGCAAAGGAAACTCTTTGGGCTGCTGGGTATCCATGTAAAATAGAACTGTGCCTTGCAAGGGGGCTGAGATTTGAATGTCTACAGATAGGAGAATAGGTTAGAAATGGCCACCAAATGTTGCTCTGGGGTACTAAATGGTGCAGTAGGTGGAGGTCAAGAGGAGAACTTTCTAGGATTAGTGTCTGCAAACAGCCTGGGCATCCTCAGGGAGGGCAAATATTCACTGATGCCACCATCTAAGCAGGGGTTGGGTTGTCATCACTAGGACCTGCCAGAAGGAAATGTAGACCAACTCTGGTACCTCTGTGGCACCATCTGCCTACCCAAAGGGGTGTTCTTTTGGCCAGTTTTAGCTTCCTCTCATGCTATAGCCACAAAGAAAGAAATGTATGGGAGAGGCTGAGCCCTTGTTTCTCGCCCTCCATAGGCCAAGGCTCTTGAGGTGTTGACAATCAGTATGGGGGAGAGGAACTTCACCCTACTAACCATAGGGATATTTTAGCACCTCGTTATCTTCTGGCTTCCCTGTGAGACCTTGCAGGATCGGAGGGATAGACAACACAACCAGCTCAGCATTCTTGCTGGGGCATAGTTGGGAGGTGGCGTCGGAGCCAGGCAGCAGGACCAGCTGCCGCATCAGACCCTGGAGAGAGATAAGAACAGTCAATTCCGAATGCAAAAAAAAAAAAAAAAAAAAAAAAAGCATTTAGAAGCAATCAGCCCTAGGACACAATGGCCCTCCAAACCAGAAGAAGTAGATGGTGCCTGGCTACCAATGCCAACCACTCAGGAAAGGATCAAATCTGGAGATAGAGTGGGAGGGAAAACATGGAACATAATCCAAAAACTCAATAATGACCAGAATTACTGGTCAGATGAAATCTGGTGAGACTCTCAATACTATGGCCCTAGAATACATTCTGTGTCTGGAATAAAACTCACCCCCAGGGGTGGGCTCTCAGCCTAATAGTTAAGATGCACACACAGACCACTCAACCCAGGATGCCGCACCCACATGTTGTTGTTGTTGTTGTTGTTATATGCCGTTAAGTCAGACCCGACCCATAGTGACCCCTCCTTGGGTTTCTGAGGCAGTATCACTACGGAAGTAGATTGCCCCATCTTCCTTCCAAGGAGTGACTGGTGGGTTTGCACTTCTGGTTAGCAGTCAAGTGCCTTTGGCACTGTGCTACCAGAGCTCCCCCGCACTCACATACTCTATGGTAATACCTCCCTTAGAGCAATAGACCATGAGACACCAGAGGACCAACATTAAAACTGGGGAAATGCAGGATAAATGGGAGTGCATAATTATGAGGGACACAGGGGGAGGGCTGTAGGGTAGGGAGGGGAGGAGACTGGGTTAGGGTTGTACATAGCGAATGGGGAGTGAAACTAAATGTATGCGTTACGTTGAATGTAAAACAAGCTTTTAAAATAAAATAAATAATAATAATAAAAGAACAGTTGATTCAGATCCACCACTGCTGGAGAAGGGCCTGGGATCACTGCAGCATACCCCATCTGGTCCCCAGAGGAAGGGGTGGGGTGGGGTAGGGAGCCTAACATTCTTTAGAACTAGGAGCTAGGATCATCCATCCATCTATGCATCCATGTAAACATGTCATTGATGAATATTCACTAAATGCCTACTTGCAACCAGGCACAATTCCAGACACTGGGATACAGCAGGAAATAAAAGCCTCTTACCCTCATAAGGCTTATATTCTAGGTAGAGAGGCAGGCAAGAAGCAAACATAGGGGAATGTATAGCTTGCCAACAGTGTGGTCAATGCTATGGAAAAAAGGGGGCAAGCAAGAAAAGGGGGCTGAGGGGGTCTGTGATGGAGAGTGCCATTTTATCAGAGAAGTGCAGGAAGGTCTTCACAATAAGAGGACCTTTGTGCAGGGTCCAGAGGTAGAAAGGGAGTGAATTGTGGCAATTGTAGAGAAGTGGGTTCCAGAAGACAGGAATAGCACATGCAAAGGCCCTGTGATGGGCATCTGCCTGCTGTGTTTCTGAAATGGCATTGAACCTTCATTTCCATTTGGCACATGCAATGATCTGTTAAAGTAAAACATCATGATGGCAAGACTGTGGTGCACATGTTCTTTGTAAGCTCTGGTGTAGGAAGGACTTTCAGCAGGCAGCCTCCTCTATACTCACTGTGAACAGGCCTTTCATTCTTCTCCGGCTGCCAATGAAGAACTGGGCTCCTTGCATGGAGAGGGTGGCTGGGAAGGGAATGTCAGCAGTTCTGAAAACATTGGAGGGTGATTTTAGGGCTATAGCAGAGCAGGGCTGCACCCTATTTGCTACAAAAAGAAAGGGAGCAAGCACAGCATAAGAGTTTTTCTGCAAAAGCACAGTGAGGGACACTCAGTAGTTTTCCATCTCATGGTGGCCTTGAGCTGCTGCCCATAGGGGCTGGCAATGACACCTGCACAGGTTCCTCCAGAATGCCTACCCTGCACCAAGCACCGGTGTAGACCATGGGGAGGGAGAACAGAAGCACTTGCTGGTGACCAGGAGGGTATCTGGAAGTGCTGGCTCAAGCTGGGTCTTGATATGTGAGTAGACACTGCACTCTGGAGATAGGGTGAGAGGACAACACATCTGGAGAAAAAGGCCTGGCCAGAGCCTCTGGTGTGGTGGGAAAATGTGGTGCTGGCCTCACGGCTGCCTGGTACACCTCAGGCTGTGATGCTGCCATGTCACAGCATCTGCTCTCATGAATCTTTTGCCCTCTGTCAGCAGTTGGCTGGCATGGTCAGCTCCAAACCTGCTGTTGCAGACACCCATCCTCTGCTCACAGTGCTGCCTCTTGGTACACAGGCCTTCTGGTTACCCTAGTCCTGGGTAGCATCCACACATACACAGTGGCCCGCGAGGCCCATGAAGGTTGAGGGGCTGTGCCCTGCTGGCAGAGCTGCTTCACCTCTGCTCACTCTGGGTTCCAGCTCTGAGATTTTCACAGAAGTGTCCTTGTGGCCAGTTGGGTGACCATTCCCCATCAAAAGCATTTCCTGAGGGACCAAATGGTGCTAGTGGTCATAGCCTGGCCAACAAACACCAAGGGGACAGAGGGAGGTCTCAGGGGCATTTCATGTATTCACTTGGCTAGACTTTGGTGCCAACATTAGTCTAAATGTTGCTGTGAATGCATTTACAAGTGATTAAATCCACCACATGTCTGTCAGTTTGGCATACTGAGGTGTCTTGCATGTTGCTGTGATGTTGGAAGCTAAGCCACTGGTATTTCAAATACCAGCAGGGTCATCCATGGTGGACAGGTTTCAATGGAGCTTGCAGACTAAAAAAGTCTAGGAAAAATTAGCCAATGAAAACTCTATAGTTCACAACAGAATATTGTCTAATATAGTGCTGGAAGGTGAGCCCTTTAGAATGGAAGTCACTCAAAATATACAGTATCTGCCACACTGGGCTCAAGCATACCAATGATCATGAGGATGGCACAAGACCAGACAATGTGCCATTCTGTTGTACATGGGGTCACCATAAGTTGGAGCTGACAGCTAACAACAGCATTTAAACTGGTTGGCCTTAAGTAAAACAATTACCTTCCATAATGTGAGTGGGCCTCATCCAATCAGTTGAAGGCCTAAGGTAAGAGCAAAAAGGGAGGCTTCCCAGAAAGAAAGGATTCTGCTTCCAGATTACAAATTCTATCTTTGAAAATTACACTTGAAATACAAGTAGATTTAATATAAACTAGATCTGTTGCAACTAAGAAGAAAAAAACACCATTCCACTCAGCCAAGATAAAGCCCAAGGCCAAGGGTCATCTTCAAATGGATGGGCTATGGGGACTTCACTGACCCCTGACCCTGCTGACTCAGTTTCAGGCCATAGAAGACAGGTGGTTACAAAGCCAAGAAGTGAACTTAGGCTTCCACACATCCCTGGTTGTGTCAAAATTACTAAGGAAGACTACACATTTACTTGGATTCTCAGTGAATATTTCCTCCCTCATCACAGATGAGTAAACTGAATCTCAGAGAGTTTCAATCAGGAGCTCAACGTCATGAAGCAGCGCTTGGATCTTGAACCCACTTTGTCTGATCCCTAGACTGAATTATTTAGGGCTCTCCTCTGATGCTTTGTAGTGATGATAATAAGGTCTTCAGAATGCACACTCATCCCACATCAAGCTGCCATTTCTAGAAACCAGAAGAGCTGCTTGGAGTGAAAATCTTCATCTGGTTTCAAGCCACTGAATCTCTGTTTTGCAGTAGCCTTTGTTATGTAAGGCTTGGAAAAGCATGAAACAACTAGTTATGACCCATAGCATTAGTTTTATAAATGCTCGGTTACACTCATACATTGATTGGCCCAGCCTGGATTCTGTATTTCAGCCCAAATCTCAGAGGCGAGCTGGAATCAGTTCACCTCTCTTTCTGTTGTCTTGAAAGTCTTTTCCAGTTCTTAGGCAATGCACTCTGCATTCCTGTGACCTGAGCCACGTCCATGTCCCCCACCCATTATGGCCCTTCCAGAGGGCAGGGATGATATCTGACCTTGCTGATGACCTCTCATCCCCTAGCATTCTCTGCCCCAGTTACTGGTTCCATGAACCTGACCTGGTTGAGGGTTTAAAAAGTTTCCCTGGGTAATGCAAATGGGCCATTAACTGAAAGATCGGCTGTTTAAAGCTGCCTAGGGCATCTTAGAATATATTTCTGAAAAATCAGCCATTGAAAACTATATGGAGCACCATTCTATTCTGTAACACTTGGGTCATTGTGAGTCAGAATTAACTCAATGGCAACAGGTTTGGTTTATGTTTTGTGTGGGGAGTATGCTGAGGACTTTGCTCAATGTCAGGTGGACCAAAGGCAGTACTCCAGGCTAGCCTGGCATGGACAAAGAGCAGAGAGGCAATGGGCCCCATCCTGCCACTATCAACATACCTCATGCAACCTTCTCTAGCACATCTGGTACCTACATATCTATGGGGTGGCCGCAATCCATGGTGAGGGAGAAGGATCCTTCAGACACAGCCAAGACCAGTGTGTGCCACCGGCTATCCATCAGTGCTAGATTCTGGAAGGACACACGGGTCTGCCAGGCCCCAGAGGCATCCTCACTGAGGAACAGAAAGTGGAGCTTGTTGGCCGAGTACCGCAGCCCCAGCAGCAGCACACCTCTCTCCTCTGCCACCACGGTGAGCAGGTACTCATTCTTCTGCAAGAAAGAGATGGGACGGTGAGAAGGGAGGGGCCTCAGGGCCTGGTCAACAGTGAGCACTGACAAAAATCAAAGCATCGCCATCACCCACCATTATCACAACCCCAAACACTGGCAAACCCCACTGCTCTGAAAATCGGCCTTGTAATGAATTGAATTGTTTGTGTCCCCTGAAAAGATAAGTGGAAGTCATAATCCCTAGTACCTGTAGATATGATCTTGTGCAGAAATAGCGTTTCTCATGTTTTATGTTAATGAGGAGAGATCACAGTAGGGTGGGCCCTAAACCTGATCCCTTCTGAGTAGTGTCTTATAAAAAGAGCAGAACAGAGACACACACAGGGAGAAGACATATGTCATGTGAGACTCTGCCTGGGGCTACCCACAAGGAAGGAACTGACACAGCTGAGACTTTGATTTGAACTTTCAGCCTCCACAACTGTGAGGTAATACATTCCTGTTCTTTATTCACCCATGTGTGGTATCTGTGTTACAGCAGTGCCAGGAGACTAAGGTAGGTGTGCTTCCTATTTGGATTATATACAAATAATTTATATTTAATTGTACTTAACGGCCATTTATATTCTAGTAATCCTTGCTCTGGTGGCATAGCACCTAAGGCATTTGACTGCTAACCAGAAGGCTGGCAGTTCAAACCCACCACCTTGGAAGGAAGATTGGGCAATCTACTTCTGTAGAGATACCGCCTCAGAAACCCAAGGAGAGGTTGCTATGAGTTGGGATCAACTTGATGGCAGTGAGTGAGCATAGTTAAAAGGGTAAGAATTTAAAATTATTAAATCTAGAGGGTAAAGCAGATATGTTACATAGTTATATAGCATAATTCTTCTTCCTTTTTCTTAGCAAGTCTCCTCCTGTGTGAAACTATAACCCAAATTCCATGCAACTATTTTCCTAAACAAGTTGAAAATCTCCCAGGGCCTTCATGTTTAATTTAATGCCCAATTCAGCAATGTCCACTTGGCCCAGCTGGGTCCATATGCCCCTGGTGGTCCTGGATACTGAGAGGACAGATGTGGCCCTTTGGTTTCCATGGCAGGAGGTGGCCACCCTGGAGCTCATGTGAGGGGTAAGAGGAACTCCTCAAAGGGACCTGGGTGGTAACTCCAGAAAGCGTGTAAGGGGCTTGGAAGCTGTAAACAATACTGTGAGGATGAGACCTTTAAAGTGACGGCCCAGAGCCTGTGACCCCACAGAGCAGGCAGTAGTGACCCCTCTACTGCCACACCCAGTAGCATTGAGGAATGGGGTTTTCCCAGGGCCTGTCATGTTCATGTTTTGGGGCACAAGAGGAAAATAGGACCTGCCTGAGCCTTCCTGGCTGGGGTCTAAGTCTCAGGGACCCTTGCAGAAGAGTTAGGCATCTGCTCTGTGATTTCTGAGGTAAGTCACACAGTCGTAGAATATTCATGTCTGGGGAAGACCAACATCTGGTCAAAACTGTGTGTTCCCACCCCGAGAATGTGACAACAGGAAATAGAATCAAGTAATCAAGGTGAGTTTATTCAGGTGCCCAATGAGATGCTGACAGCTTGGAAATCAAGGTCATGTGACACGGAGCACAGACTCTGGGAGGAGAGAAAGGGAACCCCAGAAAGTAGGTGGTGACAGAGACTTGGGAGGAGAGAGGCTAGGGGTTTCCCAGGAGGTCAAGGGGCAAGGGTCATATCAGGACTGTGGAGATATTGAGGTGCTCCATCCTCAGGTGGGGGTAGCACAGGATCAGGACCCAGACTAAGAGAGGGTGGGAAGAGCGCAGCCACAGTAGAAACTGGAGTCCAGTTGGCCTGGGAGAGTGCCTGGTCAGCAGCAGGAATTCTGGCAGGATGAGGGGACACAGCAGGCAGGCTTGCACAAGGGGCGGCAGATCAAGGACACACTAGAGAAGGCAGGGGCACAGCAGGAGGAGGAGGACACACAGCAGGCGGGCTTGCACACTGGTTGGCAGATGAGAGACATGCAGGAAGAGGGTTTGCAGCAGGAGGGGGTGCAGGGAGCAGGCTGGCAGCATGAGGAGGATTGGCAGGGGGTGGCCCCACAGCAGACAGGAATGCAGCAGAGAGGCTTGCAGCAGACTGGTTTGCAACCCACAGGCTTACAACAGACAGGCACACAGCAGGGCTGCTGGCAGGGGGAGGTAGTGCAGCATGAGGGCTGGCAGCTAGACTGCTGGCAGCAGGAGGGCTCACAGGAGCTGGTGCAGGCTGATTGGCAGGGGCTTGACCCACAGTCTGTCTGGCAGCAGGGGCTGGACACACAGCTCACGGGGGTGCAGATGAGGGTTAGGCAGGGGGCTGGAGCACAGCAAGTGGGTGCACAGGTGGGCTGACAGCAGGTGGAAGTGCAGCAAGGGGGCTCGCAGTAGCTCTCAGGGCAGTCATCCACTTCCCAGGAGGAGCCATTGTAAGTGCTGGGCATGCAGACACGACTGCCATAGCTCCTGTCACTGGAGCAGATGGACATGGTGGACGCAGCTGGAACATAGGTCCCGGAGCAGCAGGTGTCAGCCATCGTGGGGGTGGTGGGCTGGGGAGTGATAGGATGAAAGTGTGCGTGAGTATGTGAGTGAGTGTGTGAGGAGCTCTGAGCTGTTGAGGCTTTTATACCCCTCTCTGGCTTGTATTGCTCCAACACAAGACTCAACAAGCCTTCCCTTCCTTATTATTGTTAGAACTTGTGTTGGAAGCCTCATTAGTGCTGCTTTATTTATACAGAAGAAGTTGCTCAGCCTGTGAAATTCCTGGTGTGGGTGACAACTGTGTTGACCTCTGACTGGTGTCTGGCTCTCTAAGCAAACACCATGGGGGAAAACATGTGCTCCTGAAGCCCCTGCATGCATACAGCCTGCTCTGCACTCAGGGACATCTCCAAGTCACCCCATTCTCTGTCATGTTGTAAGAGAGGAGACCACAAATCCCAGTGTCTCAGTGACTGGGCATTATGGGGCTGCAAGACAGGGCAGAGAGCACCCCCACACACACTATTCATCACCTGTAGGACATACCCTCCCCACACGTAACTGAAGATGGGCTGAGTAGTAGAAAAGACCAGATAAAGAGAGAAGGAGTAAATAGCCAAGTTAGTCTCTGAAACCTAGAACAGAACGACAGAAATGGACTATGTAAAAGAAAACTCGAGAAAAATAGAAGATGCTTCCAGAAGAGTCATTATTCACCAAATAGGATACAGAAAGAGAGACTGAGGAAAGGGAGAAATAGAAAAAAAGTTCCCAGAGCTGAGGGAAACATGGGTCTGACCATATGTACTTGTAAGGTGAAAGGAAAACTGTGTATGTCTAGACACACTTGCAAATCATCTGACATCAAAGAATGAGTCCAAAAAGTATCTCAAGACATTTGTATCCTACTTCAACTCAGGTCTGGTGCAGAGGAGGTCTGGGGGCATAGTGGTTAAAGCATTTGGCTGCTAACCAAAAGGTTGGCGGTTCAAACCCACCAACCACTCCTCAGGAGAAAGATAAGGCACTTTTCCTCCCTAAAGATTTATAGCCTCAGAAACCCTGAGGCAGTTCTGCCTTGTCCAAAGAGTGGCTATGAATCAGAGTCAGCTTAATGGCAGTGGGTTTGATTTTGGTAATCTTCAAAGTCTGAGGGAATGCAATGACTTAGAATGTGTAACTCCACTAACCATTCTGTGTAAGGACAATTAAAGCACTTTAGATATACAGCTATACCGAAAATTTGCTACTTATAAACCATCCATGATAACATCGTAAGGGTATGTGGTCTAGCAAAACAAAAGGCAAATCCAAAGGGGAATGAAATACAAATTTAATGAAGAGAGAGAAAGAAAACAATCAGCTAAAATCAAGTTAAGGTTTGTAACTTTTTCAGGGAAAGGAAATGCCTTTGCTTAAACCTACAGAACAAATCACTGTTCATTCTTCTTTATTTAATTCTTTGTGGTGTACAGTTCTAGTTTTGACAAATGCAGAGCATCCTACCATAATACCCACCATAATACCATACAGAAGAATTCCATCACTCCCAAAATTTCCCTGCATTTTCCCATTGCAGCAGCTCCTTCCCCCATCCAAAAGCCCTGGCAACCAGTGATACTACATCACTATATTTTTATCTTTCCTAGAATTTCATATAAATGGAATCATACTGTAGATTGCCTTTGGAAAGAAACCAGTTTCTTTCACTTTGAAAAATGCATTTGAGATTCATCCATGTTGCTATGGACATCAGTAGTTTATTTATTTTTACTGCTGAATTGCATTCCACACTATAGATTTACCACAGCTTGTTAATCCATTCAATGGATGAAGGACATCTTGGTTGTGTCTTGTTTCTAGTAATTATGAATGAAGCTACTATAAACACTGTGTACAGGTTTTTGCATGATAATGAGTTCTCCTAGTTCTTTGATAAAAACCTATGAAGAGATTGCTGGGTGACATAGTAAGTGGATGTTTAACTTAATAACAAACTGCCAAATATTTCTCAAAAGGCTGTACCATTTTGCATTTCTATTAGTAATGTACAGAATTCTGTTCTAGTTTCTACATGTCCTTGCCAGTACTTCATGTTGTGAGGTTTTTGTTTTTGATTTTTTAAAAATTTTTTGGCATTCTAAAATAAGTATCTTGCTATGATTTTAATTTCTATTTCTTACTAAAGATATATTATCTTTACATGTTCTTATTTGCCAGAGTATTTTCCAAAGTGATTGTACATTTTTACATTGCTACCAATGATATAAGAGAGCTCTAGTTCCTTCACACCCTCATCAACACTTGGTGTGGTCAGTCTTTTTCATTTTAGCCATTGGAATAAGTGTGGGGTATTTTATTTTGTGTTTTTTTCCCCCTTATTATGGTTTTAATTTGCATTTTCCTAATCAATAGTTAAGTGCTCAGCTGCTAACCAAAAGATCAGTGGTGCTCTGAGAGAGAGAAAAGACCTGGCGATCTGCTCCCATAAAGATTACAAACCAAACCAAACTCACTGCCATTGAGTGGATTCTGACTCATAGTGACCCCTTTGGGTTGCCAAGGCTGTAAATTTTCACAGAAGCATCTTTGTTCCATGGAGTGGCTGGTGGGTTCCAACCACTGATCTTCTGGTTAGCAGCCAAATACTTTAACCACTACACCACCAGAGCTCCTTCCCACAAAGATTTAAACGCAAAAAACCAAACTCACTGCCATTGAGTCTGCTCCAACCTCTTCTTGGGCTTCCAAGACCGGATCACTATGGAAGAAGATTGCCCAATCTTCCTTCCAAGGAGTGGCTGGTGGGTTTGAACTGCTAGCCTTCTGGTTAGCAGTCAAATGCCTTAGATGCATAAAGATTACAGCCTGGGAAATGCTTTTGGGCAGTTTTACTCTGTCATATAGGGTCTCTATGAGTCAGAATCAACTCAAAAGTGTGCAACAATGACTAACGGTAGTGCAAGTAGTTTGTGCTCAGCTGTTAACCTGAAGGTTGGTTGTTTAAACCCAATCACTGATCTGCCTCCATTAAATTACAGCCAAGAAAACCCTATGGAACAGTTCTATTCTGTAACATATGGGATCGTCATGAGTCAGCATCACCTCTATGGCAACTAACAATAGCAACAGCTAATGATGTTGAGTACATTTTTATGTGCTTATTAGTCACCTATATATTTTCTTTGGTAAAAAGTCTCTTTACATCTTCTAGGCCCCTGTTCCCTTTTTATTAGGTTTTCTTCCTCTTTTTCTCATTAGAATTCAAAATATATTTGGACACCAATATTTTGATCACATGTGTGATTTGTAAACATATTCTACCAGTCTGTCACTTGCCTTTAACAGTGTCTTTGCAGGATAAAAGAGTCTCATATTGATAAAGTCCAGTTTACCAATTTAATTTTCTTTTATGGACCATGCTTTTGATGCTGAATTTAAGAACTTTTTGCTTAACATGAGGTCACAGAGATTTTCTCCTAGAAGTTTAAAAAATTCTATATTTTGTATTTGGATCTACAGCCCATTTTGATTTAATTTTTATATATAGTGTGAGGTAAGGGTCAAGGTTTATTTTATTTTCTGCATATGGACAGCCAATTTTTTAATACTCATTGTTTGGAATACTTTCTTTTCTCATTTAATTCTCATTGCACTTTGGTCAAAGATCAATTGACTTTAATTGTGTAGATTTAGGTTTGTACTCTATTCCATTTCATTGATCTGTGTCTCTCTCCTTTGCCAACAACACATTGTCTTGATTACTGCAGTTTTATAGTAAATCTTGATATTATGCAGAGTAAATCTTCCAACTTTGTTCTTAATTTTCAAAATTGTTTTGGCTATTCTAATTTCTTTGCCTTTTTAAACAAATTTTAAAATTAACTTGTCCATATGTATATAAAATCATGCTGGGATTTTGATTGGAATTGCTTTGAATCTATAGATCAATTTGGAGATAACTGACATCATAACAATATTAAACATTCTAACCCATGAACATGGCATATTTCTCCATTTATTTAGGTGTTCTTTGATTTTTATCATTGGTGTTTTATGTTTTACCAATCTTTAAGTCTTTGATTTCATTTTCTTGCCTTAGTGTACTGCATAGGTCCATGAATATGATGTGGAACAGAAGTGGTAAGGGGGGACATGTGTGTCTTGTTTCTAGTCTTGGAGGAAAGCATTCAGCCTTCTACCATTGAGTATGGTGTTGGAAATCTTTTTTTTTTTTTCTTCTATCTTGCCTTTATCTTTTATTTTTAAATACATTTTATTGAAATACAGTTTATGTACAGTGAAGTACACAAAACTAAAGTGACATGGGTCAATGCATTTTTTTTTTCACAATGTTCCCTCCCAAACCTCCCACTCCTGGTAACCAAAAAAGAAAGTTTCCTTACATATATAAACTTTTCCTTGACTTTTTACAATAATGATCTAATATATTTGTCCTTCTGTGACTGACTTATTTCACTCAGCGTAATGTCTTCCAAGTTCATCTATGTTATGCAGTGTTTTGCAGATTCTACATTATTCTTTAGTGTTGCATAGTATTCCATTGTGTATATGTACCATAGTTTGGTTATCCATTCTTATGTTGATGGACACATAGGTTGTTTCCATCCTTTTGCTATTGTAAATAGTGCTGCGATGAAATGGGTGTGCATGTATCTGTTCTTGTCCTGGCTCTCACTTCTTTTGGATATACACCTAGTAATGGGATTGCTGGGTCAAATGGTATTTCTAATTCCAGCTTTTTAAGGAATTGCCATATTGTTTTCCAAGTGGCTGTAT
>NW_006921766.1:399570-400740 GCF_000298275.1 Orycteropus afer afer | reverse complement strand
AACAACAACAACAAAAGAGGCCTTCATCAAGTGGGGCTGACCTCTTGAGTAATAGGACCCTGATTCATTTGCAAAATCTTACAGGCAGTCAGATGCAGGTGTTAGCTCGTTAACCTCCTTAAATATTCTGAAGTCTGTGGTTGTCCTGGTTAACTTTAATTGACTAAATCTCACAGGCAGTTGGAGAGATTTATAGGTGTTAGCTCATTGAGTTCTTAAATATTCTACCTCTCTCCCTTTTCTCCTCCCTTTGGGCCTGCCCTTAGGGCAGGCAGCCCTCCTGTTCTGCCTTCCTGCCTAAAAGAACATGTTGGCGATTGTAAGGATGATGAAGAACAAAGTTTTGCTCTGTTGTACATAAGGTCACCTGGAGTCAGCTCAAGGGTAGCTAATAACAAAATATATATGGTTTGAAACTGCACTGGGGCCACATGAGTGGCTCTCTCCCTCAGAAAGAGAAGATGTCTGGAATCCTTGACAAGCCCCTAACATGGCCTGGAGATGATGTAGACTGCTACCCAGGAGGGCAGAGCCAGTGTCTGGTGAGAAGGGGCTGTCAATGGGACAAAGGATGGTGACACAGGCCTGGGCAGGTGGCTTGGGCACTCAAGAAAGGCCTTCATGCCCCATCAAAATATGTTGTTGGTTTTAATCAGTTGACCATTTTTGAAAGGCCAGTGGAGCCCAGTTACGACTGTGTGCAGAGATGACTGGGCTGAGAGAGAGGAGGCAGATTGGAGATGGGAGAAGTCAGGAGAGAGGGGGCCTGGGCTGGGTGGAGGGTGGAAATGGACTGGGGGGCTGATTGAGAGAAGAAGAAAATGGTAAGGGAGGTGGGGTGGATCAGGAGTGAGGGTGGATCAGGTGTCCCAAGTCTGGGCCAATAGATGCAGGCATACACACAGAATAGCAGCTCTGTTTCAGGCCTAGGGGAGGGACAGGAAGTCTGAGACTCAGGCCCAGGATGCTGCCATGTTGGGGATACCCAGATATTGGGGAGCTATGACTTCTCACCCTGGATATCTGAGCTGCAAGGTATTCATTCCTTCTGACTTACTTTCTTGACATGATTATAGCACCAAGCACTTCTTCGGGGTTGTGGCTGGGGGGCATTTGAAGTCTACTAGCTCCAGCCACTGACAAAACTCCCCCTTCTGACTAGGCAGAGTC
>NW_006921766.1:395239-399005 GCF_000298275.1 Orycteropus afer afer | reverse complement strand
AGGGACACACTAGAGGAGGCAGGGGCACAGCAGGAGGAGGAGGACACACAGCAGGCGGGCTTGCACACAGGTTGGCAGATGAGGGACACACAGGAGGAGGGTTTACAGCAGGAGGTTGTACAGGTAGAGGGCTGGCAGCATGAGGGGGCAGGGCAGGGGCTGGCCCCACAGCAGACAGGGACACAGCAGACAGGCTTGCAGCAGACGGGCTTGCAGCAGACAGGCATACAGCACACAGGCTTACAACAGAGAGGCGTACAGCAGACAGGCTTACAGCAGACAGGCTTGCAACAGACAGACACACAGCAGGCCTGCTGGCAGGGGGATGGTGTGCAGCATGCAGGCTGGCAGCTAGACTGCTGGCAGCAGGAAGGCTCACAGGAACTGGTGCAGGCTGATTGGCAGGAGCTGGACCCACAGCTCACGGGGGTGCAGATGAGGGTCTGGCAGGAGGCCGGGGCACAGCAGGTGGGGGCGCAGCAGGGTGGCTCACAGCAGCTCTCTGGGCAGTTGTCCACCTCCCAGGAGGAGTCAGTGCAAGACTCACAGGACCCGGGCAGGCAGAAACGGCTGCCATAGCTTAGGTCATTAGAGCAGACAGACATGTTGGATGCATCCATGGTGTGGGAAAAGGTGAAGATGTAGAGGAGGGTGAGAGTGAGTGAGTGAGTAAGTGAGGAGCCCTTGAACTCCAGGGCTTTTATATCTCTCTGTGTTATGTGTTCTCTCAACAGAGGCTCCAAAAGCTTCCCTTCCTGTTGGTGTCACAGCAGCAGCTGCTGTTGTTTTCATGGTACATGTTCCTTGTTTTGACACTACTGGCTTTGAGACTCCTGTGTGATCTGTGTTTGTTCCCAGAGGAAACCAAAAGAAATGCTTCAAGTACATCAAAATAGCTACAAGACACCAGGATGGAAGCCATCAGTCAGTTTTTCAAGGGAAGCCATTTGCGGTTTCCTGTGGGGTTTGCTCATTGTCTTTGTCTTGGTGGGTCAAGTATGGGAATGGGAGACACAGTTATGGATCCTTCTGAGCATGTTCATCTGGCTTCTGCCAGACCTGCTCTGAGGGTAATGTCACCAATTGTCAGTGGATCTGGAGGGCTGTGTCTGACCAGTGAGTCATGGGCAGATGTGGGAATACCATGTCTTCTTGGCTGCAGAGATCAGTGCAGGTGGGATGCAGACCCAGCACAGTAGGGATCCCATGAGGTGCGAATGCCTTCTGCTGCATTGGAACTTCAACTTTTATACAAACAGCATGCACGGATGCTCATACCTTCCTCTGCCCTCAAACCTCAGACAACACCTGCAACGGTCTTTGTGTGCCACTGAGAATAAAATCTCCTCCCTCAGTTCCCCCTTGTCTCCTACAGGTCAGGACGTCATTGGGAAGTGGTGGCCATGAACCCAGCCTTCTGTGTCATTTCCTGGAATTGTTGCAGTAAATGCACAAGCCACAGGTCTGATTGTGCATGGGGCTCTGTGTGTGGTCCTCTCATGTCTGACGCCCTGTATAAAATGGCCCACAATCCACACTCAGCACTAAACCTGCAACCCAATAAGCACCCAGTTCCTGGTCTTGGGGGTCCCTTGTCCTGTCCTGTAGCCAGCATTCTCAGCAGATGCTCAGAAACAGCAAGCCCTCAGCAACGTTCCACTAGCCAGCTCTGCAATTCAGCCAGCCCAGGGGCTCCCTGAGGGTATAAGTGGTTCTGAGACCTGTATGGCTGAGGTCTCACTGTGCTCTGATGAGGCAGGACTCACACTCTGCCTGCAGGCTTCATGGTAGAGGCAGGCTGGGTGACCACACCACTCCCAGGGCCCTGCCAACCCTAGTCAGGGTGGGAGGAAGGACCAGACTGTGGAGCTGTCTTGACTAGAGCTGAAGCTGACTTTCAGACCTCATGGGAAGGTCCCCCAAAGTGACCTATAGGGTCACATGGCAGCAGGGAGTGGTGACACTCAATCCTCTGCCATCCCTTCTCTCCTCCCTATCTTGTTTTCCAGGCCTGGGCACTCCCCTGAGGCCCACTGAGGTGATCACACCTCTCTGGGCTTTTGCTTACATTCTTCCTCTCCATTACTCCACCTAACTGAGCTCTGAGCCTCCCATTTCTATCCCTTTTGCCTCCCATGAACATTCGCTCCCTGCCACCTCCCATGACCACTCTTCCTCTCTAGCTGTGGACATAGGAGTCCTGCAGGGTAGGGGCCAAGCATCATCCACCTTAAATTTCCCCTATCTCCACATGAGGCACTCAGGACTGGCTTGTAGTGTGAACACAGCTCAGATGAGGGGAGATTTTGTATGCATCATCAGAAAGTTCATCAATGGACAGTGGGAGGACTCCTCATTCTGGCTGTGGGGCTAAGGCTGCTGCTGAGGATGTGTGGTCCTCAGAACAGGCCCTGGGACAGGCAAGATTGTGCCTGGATGTTAGGGCTTACAATAAACTTGCAAATGTGGTTATAGTCCGGTGTCATGTTTATCATTCTAAAATTAAGACACAAGACATTCCTGTTTCTTTTACTCTGAGTCATCTTAAGAGATTTATAGAACTTGGTACCTCAAGAAAACAGGAAATTATTTGAAGTCTGGTATAAGAAAAAGAAAAGCATATTTGTTGATAAGTATTATGTAGCCACTCTAAACTGTAACATAAACATTCAAAAATGTTCATATTAGATGTCAAATGGGAAATAGGCCACAGAATTCTAGATACCCTATAAACTATAACTGTGTGAAACAAATCAACCAGCAAAAGCTCAATGGAAAAATGACTACCTCTAATTAAACAAAAAAGCCAACAGCATGAGGGGTGTCTCTAAATGGGAAGAACAGATGATTTTTAATTCTTTTGACATTTCTGTATTTTCTGAATTTCCTTTGCTATATTACATATAGGCTCAAATAAACAAACAAAAACCAACTGAATGTTTTGAAACCAAAGGAGCTCTGGTGGCACTGTGCGTAAGGCATTTGACTACTAACAAGAAGTTGGCAGTTCAAACTCACCAGCCACTCTGTGGAAGGAAGACTGAGCAATCTACTTCCATAAAGATTTACCACCTCATTAACCAACTAGGGTCGCTATGAGTCAGAATTGACTTGATGGCAGTGGGTGGGTTTTGAAACCCACAGCTTTTGACCAGCAACTTCATTGTATTGCATCCCATTGAAACAATGTTTCTTATAACAAAAGTCATAGGCAATCTTCTTGAATTTTGTACATGGCAGATACAGTTATTTACCTCTTCTTACAATTGTGAATGCACACATAGCTCTATTGGCCTGCTTGTTTGCATGCTGGTAGGAATGATGAGTTCCTTTTGGAGAATTGGCGTGAAGAAGGACCTTGTTGATCATCAATGAAAAATACAAAGACAGAAGTTCTGCTTCTGACCAACTGTCCTACCAAGAACAGCTGGCAAGTACAGATGGAATTGAAAAGTATCCATCTGGGAGCACTGGAGAGGGATCCTGGCAACCAGCACCAGGTTGCAGAAGGATCCTAGAAGAAAGAGAAGTTCCCTGAGATGATCCCTGCACTCTGCAGTGATGAATGATGCATTTTCTAATTTCTATCTATCCAAGCAAGGAGCTCATTTGCGTAGTGCCCAAGGCATTTGACTGCAAACCAGAAGGTTTGTGGTTCAAACTCATCAGCCACTCCATGGAAAGAAGGCTGGCCAATCTACTTCTGTAAAGATTTACCACCTCAGACACCCAAAGGGGGTCACTATAAGCCAGAATTTACTCAATG
>NW_006921766.1:379536-387070 GCF_000298275.1 Orycteropus afer afer | reverse complement strand
CTGGCCTTACCTGGATCCCTGCTCTGCTTCCTCACTCTGCCCTGGTCCTCCCCTACCCCTGGCTTTTTCTCTGCTTTCCCTGGCTTTCCCACCACATGGGAGGGCTGTGGCCTGGGTCCTCAGCCTTACCTAGATCCTTGCCTCTGCTTCCTTACTCTGTCCTGGTCCCCCCCACCTGCATTTTTCTCTGCTTTCCTGCCGCTTGGGAGGGGCGTGGCCTGGGACCCTGGCCTTACCTAGATCCCTGCCTCTGCTTCCTTGCTCTGCCCTGGTCCCCATCCTTGGCTTTTTCTTTGCTTTCCCTAGCTTTCTCACTGCTTGGGAGGGCTGTGGCCTGGATCCCGGCCTTGCCTGGATCCCTGTATTTGCTTCCTCACACGAGCTGAATAGAAGACTTCAAAAACTGGCTTGAGAGGACAAAGTAAAGTATTTTAATGAAATATACAAAGACCTGGAGTTGACGAATCAAAAGGGAAGAACACGCTCAGCATTTCTCAAGCTGAAAGAACTGAAGAAAAAATTTTAAGCTTCAAGATGCAATATTGAAGGAATCTAGGGACAAAAGATTGAATGATGCAGAAAGCTTCAAAAGAAGATGGAAGGAATACACAGAGATACAGTACCAAAAACAGTTGGTTCATATTAACCATTTCAGGCATTAGTATATAATCAAGAAACAATGGTATTGAAGAAAGGAGTCCAAGCTGTTCCAAAGGAATTGGGAAAAATAAGGCTCCAGGAATTGAGGGAACACCCCTTGAGATATTTCACCACACAGATACAGTGCTGGAGGCACTGGCTCATTTCTGCCTAGAAATTTGGAAGACAGCTACATGGCCAGTTTTTCATTCTGTTATACATGATGAGTTGAAAATGATGAGTTGAAACTGACTTCATGGCACCAAACAACAACAATATGGCTGTCCTTGAGGCACCACTAGGTTTGCATGTAGGAGGGCTGGAGAAAAGAATGGGCTCAGATTGGAGATAAAAGTTTTTAATTGGTTAGTATTTGGCTGTAGATTTTATTGCACTCTGAAATATTATCGCTTTATTACATGCTTTAATACTAAATAGCTCAAGTCCCCCATCATCATTATTTCTTTTTAAAGTCTCTCAACTATTCTCATTTATTGTCTTTGCTATTATCTGCCCCATTCTACTTCACCGCTAGAAAGTAAACTCCATGGGAGCAGGGAATTTGTTGTCTTATTGAATATTCAATCTCTGAATGCCTAAAATAATGTCTGTCATATAGTAGACCTGTAGTGAAAATTGTTTTAAAAATTATTTTTTTCCACCAAAGTTACTGAATAATAATTTTGAACCCTTAAAATGGTTGTATTGTGCCAAAATTTTCTTATTATATAAAAAATGCTTTCAAGTTCTGCTTTCATGAGTGGTAGATAAGTTTGTATCATACTAGCCCTCTAGCTGAGAAAAAATAGGAGACTTGGGTTTAAAAAAGATCCCTGTCAGTATTCTGCTGCAACAATTTTTGAATTATCTTCAGGAAAATTTTACTTGAGTGCAATAATAATGTTACTGATTGATAATATCTGCATTTTCTTGTATCATATTTCTATATGCGATCCATAAATATTACTTGAAGAAAATTGTATGATGTAGTTCTATTCTTTAATAATGGAGTCACCAAGAATTGGGGGCCGATTTTACAGCAGCTAAAAACAACAATAAAGGAGCTCTGGTGGCGCAGTACCTAAGGCATTTGACTGCTAACGAAAAGGTTTGCAGTGCAAACCCACCAGCTCCTCTGTAAATATTTGTTGTTGTTGTTGTTGTTTGCCGTCGAGTTGGCCCCGACTCATAGCGACCCCTCCTTGGGTTTCCGAGGCAGTATCACTATGGAAGTAGGATTGCCCAACCTTCCTTCTGAGGAGTGGCTGGTGGGTTTGAACCGCCAGCCTTCTGGTGAGCAGTCAGGTGCCTTAGGCACTATTTACTACCTCAGAAACGCAGGGGTGTCACTATGCATCATTATGGACTTGATGGCAGCAAGTTTGTTTTTTTTTTCAGTCTAACAACAACAATGGGAAAAGCACTTAAAATTGATGAAAGACATCAACTTTTAGATTAAAGGAGCATTAAATAATTCCAAACAAGAAAAAGAATGAAGGAAAACTACTAGGCACACTAGTGCTGAAATCCAAAGACAAAGACAGAAAAGACATACTACCATCAGAAGAGAAACAGTAAGTTTGACAGATGGCTTCTCAGTAGAAATGGTGGAAGCTAGAAACACAATAGAATGGTTTCTTGTGCTGAAAGAAAATAAGCATAAAGCTAGAGTTCTACAACTGTGGAGGAAGATCCTCCAAAATGGGAGCAGGATAATGATATTCCAATGCAAGTAAAACACAGGGAGTGTGTCACTAGCTGGACCTTCACTAAAGAAAATATTAAAAGGGACTTTACAGCAGGAAGAAAATTATCATGATCAAACAAAGACATTGATAAATTAAATGTGACAGAAGAAGGCTATAGATGCATAAATGTAAATGAATACTGACAGTATAAAATATCTTGTGAGTTTTAAAATTTTTATAGAAGTAAAATACATGGCAACAATAGCAAAAAAGTCAAGAAGGATCAACATAGAGTTAAAACGTTCTAAGTACACTGGGGAATAGTGAAAAATCTAATTTATAGTCAACTTAAAAATTCAGAAATTCATGTAGTCTCCTCAAAAATAATTTGAAAATGTGTAATTAATTAGGAAGTAAATGAGGGAAAATGGAAGAATAAAAATCTCAAAACAGTCTCAAAATCCTAAGCAAGGAGAGAAAAGGAAATAGGCTTAAGCAGAAAACAAACTAAGACGGTAGGTACCAACTCAATGCTCTGCATCCTTGTCAGCTTTTCATACTTTCAGATCTATTGTTAGTTTAGTCATTCTTCTACGTGTGTCATGGTGTTTTGGGGTTTTAATTTGCATTTCCCTGATGACTTGTGATATTGAACATCATATGCATTTCATGTGTTTATTTGCCATCTAAATCTATTCTTTGGGCTACTTATTATGTGGCAAATACTAAATGATGTGTGATTCCATCCATATGACATTGTAGAAAATGCCAAAGGTATAGATATTTAAAGAAAAAAAGAAATCAGGGTTCCCAGGGACTGGGGAGGGGATGTGGATTGGCTATAAAGAGACATGAGGGAACATTCTGGAATGATGGGAACAGTCAATATGTTGAGTATGGTAGTACTACACAACTATATATTTTTCAACACTCATAGATTTGAGACAAAAGGAGTAAAAAACTGAATATCTTATATGTTAAAGAGGCTAATCTATAAATAAAAACCTTCCTACAAAGAAAACTCCAGGCACCAATACCATGGAAGATGTTGCTGAATGTTCTTCAGAACTTTCCAACCACCCACTGTTGCAGTTAGACCTATAACTAAAGTTAAGTCCAAGCAAGGCCCAAAAGGTGAAATACAAAGTGTGACTGAGGAGGTGGTATGCTACATCCAAAAAGATCTACTTGATTTTGAAAACGTGTCCAGACAGAAACCTGGAGAATATGTATGGGAATGGTTACTGAGGGTGTGGGATAATGGTGCAAGGAATGTTACATTGGATCAGTCTGAGTTTATTGACTTAGGCCCACTAAGGGATTCTTGATTCAATGTTTCAGCTGGAGAGGTTAGAAAAGGATCTAATTGTTTATTTGGTTGGCTTACTGAAGCATGGATTTGCAGTCAGGGAGTTCTGATGGCATAGTGCCTAATGCATATTACTGCTAACCAGAAGGCTGGTGGTTCAAACTCACCATCCACTCCTTGGAAGGAAGGTTGGGCAATCTATTTCCGTAATGACACTGCCTTGGAAACCCAAGGAAGGGTTGCTATGAGTCGGGTCTGACTTGATGGCAGTGTGTTTGGCTTGGTTTTTCACCTTAAGTCAAGTTGAAGTACCAGACCTGCCTTGGTATAAGGTAAAAGAAGGTATACAGAGGCTTAGGAAAATTGGCATGTTAGAATGGATTTATCAGATTAGACTCCAAGAGCCAGAAATGGAGAGTCCAGAGGAGATGCCTTTTACCAGTACAGTGAGGAACAAATTTGTAAAGGGAGACCCAGCATCCTTGAAGACTGCTATGATTGCTATTTTATGGAAGCCAGATTTCACAGTGGGAACAGCCCTAATTGAACTAAGACTTTTAACTTCGATGGGGCTATTACTCCATGGTAACAGGGGCCAAGTGGCAGCAGTTAATTGACAAAGACAAGGTGGGCATGGTTACCATAATGGACACCAGAGTCAAAATAGTAATCAGAATACTCTGACATCGTGTGGAATTATGACATTGGCTGCTTAGGCATGGTGTTCCTAGGAGTTAAATACATGGCAAACCTACTGAATATTTACTTGATCTGTATAGACAGAAGAATTCTAGGTCACATGAACAGCACTAGTGTTAGACTGGGTTCTCTAGAGAAACAAAACCAGTAAAGCTTAACATATATAGAGAGAAAGAGAAAATTATCTTAGGAAAACACTTATAGAAACCTGACAAGTCCAAAGATCTTGGATCAAACATCAAGCTGGAGGCTTTTCCCAGCTAATGCAGCTGCAGGGGCTGATGATCTCAAGGTTGGCAGGCCGTATACTGGCTGTTGACTCCAACGAATGATGAATCCAAGATCTCCAGGCTGAATGATGGATTGTTTGCTCACAGACAGTTATAGGCAGCACAACAGAATCCCAATCCACAGGAAAGTGTCTCTTTTCTCAGGATGACCATAAATATACCAGAAGCAGGCCACACCCTTAGGGAAACTCCCTTTCAATGGATCTGATTCCATCATGGGAATAACCACATCACAACTGCTTAAACCACACAGAATTGTGGTCCAGCCAAGTTGACACATAGCTCCAACTGTCACAGCACCCTAGATTGCATCACCAGAATACAGTCATGGCCTCTCAATCAATTCCCAGACTTGAGTCAGTTTACGGACTCACAACCTCTTAAATGAAGGGGAGGCTGGGTTTCCTTTAGGAAGGATCCCACTACATTGCCAAAAATTTATAATGTCAATCTTTCTCCCAGCCTTCCCCAAAGCAATCTGAGGCCTTTTAAGAGAGTGACTGTTCATTGGTGAAAAGGAAATAATCAGAGCTACTGGACACTATCTCTGAACTGACACTAATTCTAGGAAAACTAAAGCATCACTGTGGCCCACCAGTCAGAGTGGGGGCATATGGAGGTCAAGTTATTGATGGAGTCTTAGCTAAGGTGCATCTCACAGTGGGTCTGGTGCATTCCTGAACCCATCCTCTAGTGATTTCCACAGTACCAGAATGCATAATTGGAATAGATATACTGAGCAATTGGCAGAATTCCCACATTGGCTCTCTGACATGTGGAGTAAGGGCTATGATGGTAGGAAAAGCCAAGTAGAAGCCATTAGAACTGCCTCTACCTAGAAAAATCATAAACGAAAAGCAATACTGCATCCCTGGAGGGGTTACAGAGATTACTGCCATCATCAAGGACTTAAGGATGCAGGGGTGGTGATTCCCACCACATCCCCATTTAATTCGCCTATTTCAGCTGTGCAATCAACAGATGGATCTTGGAGAACAACAGTAGATTATCGTAAACTTAATCAGGTGGTGACTCCAATTGCACCTGCTGTTCCTGATGTGGTTTCATTGCTTGAGCAAATTAGTACATCTCCTGGTACTTGGTATGCAGTTATTGATCTGGCTACTGCCTTTTTTTCAACACCAATTTCAAAGGACCATCAGAAGCAGTTTGCCTTCAGCTGGCAAGGCCAACAGTATACTTTCAGAGTGCTTCCTCAGGGGTATATCAACTCCTCAGCACTATATCATAATTTAGTCCATAGAGATCTTGGTCACCTTTCCCTTCCACAAGACATCACACTGGTCCATTATATTGATTACATTACACTGATAGGATCTACTAAGAAAGAAGTATCAATGACACTAGACTTATTGGTGAGACATCTGCATGCTAGAGGATGGGAAATCAACCCACCAAAAATTCAGACACCTTCCATCTCAGTGAAATTTCTAGGGGTCCAATGGTGTGGGGCATGTTGAGATATCCCTGCTAAAGTGAGGGATAAGTTACTGTCTCTGTCTTCCCCCACAACTAAAAAGGAGGCACAACATCTGGTGGGCCTCTTGGGATTTTGGAGGCAACATCTCCATCATTTGGATGTGTTGCTTTGGCCTATTTATCAAGTGACTCAGAAAGCTGCAAGTTTTGAGTGGGGCCCAGAAAAATGGCAGGCTCTGCAACAGGTTCAGGCTGTTGTGCAGCTGCTCTGCCACTTGGGTCATATTATCCAGCTGATCCAATGGTGTTGAAGTGTCTGTAGCAGATAGAGATGCTGTTTGGAGTCTTTGGCAGGTCCCTTTTGTGAATCGCAATGCAGACCCTTGGGATTTTGGAGCAAAGCCCTGCCATCCTCTGCAGATAACTACTCTCCTTTTGAGAAAAAGCATTTGGCTTGTTATTGGGCTTTCGTAGAGACTGAACACCTAATCATGGGCCACCAAATCACCATGAGGGCTGAGATGCCCATCATGAACTGGGTGTTGTCTGACCCACAGAGTCATAAAGTTGGATGTGCACAGAAGCACTCAATTATTAAATGGAAGTGGTATATCAAAGATCGGGCTCAAGTAGGACCTGAAGGCACAAGTAAGTTGCATGACGAAGTGGCCCAAATGTCTACGGTGTCCACTCCAGTCATATTACCTTCCCTCTCCCAGTCTGCACCTATGGCCTTATGGGGAGTTCCTTATGATCAGGTGACCAAGGAAGAGAAAACTCGTGCCTGGTTTACAGATGGTTCTACATGATATTCAGGCACCACTCGAAAGTGGATAGCAGCAGCACTGCAGTTCCTTTCCGGGACTTCCTTGAAGGACAGGGGTGAAGGGAAATCCTTCTAATGGGCAGAACTTTGAGCCGTGCATACGGCTGTTCACTTTGCATGGAACAAGAAATGGCCAGATGTTATGACTGTATACGGATTCATGGGCTGAGGCAATTGGCTTGGCCTGATGGTCTGGGACTTGGAAGGAGTATGATTGGAAAATTGGCGACAAGGATCTATGGGGAAGATGTATGTGGATAGATATCTCTGAATAGGCCAAAGGAATAAAGATATTTGAATTGCATGTGAATGCCCACCAAAAGGTGACCTTGGCAGAGGAGGACTTTAACAATCAAGTGAATAGGATGACAGGTTCTGTGGAAACAAGCCATCCTTTTTCACCAGCTACTCCTGTCATTGCTCGATGGGATCTCTCTCTCTTTTTTTTTTCTCTATTGTTTTCTTTTTCTTTTCTTTATTTTATTTATTGTGATTTGGGTGAAAATTTACAGAGCAAATTCACTTTCCATACAACAGTTCACATACACTTTGTCTCATGTCATTGACCACAGTTTACCACAATGCAACAGCTCCCCTCCCACTTCCTCCCCATAGTTACCTCTTCCCAGTGTCCATCCCTCCC
>NW_006921766.1:375277-378335 GCF_000298275.1 Orycteropus afer afer | reverse complement strand
GCAGTACTGTATGTGCAAAAGTGTTCGTCTTTGTTGTCTGTACCTCCCACGTACCTCTCTATGCCTTTCTCTTCCTCAATGCCACCATACTGGTCACTCGCATTTGGTACATTGCCCTTCTCATCACCCAAATCAATACTTATCTCTATCTATCTAACAGTGTTCCCTCCTCTCCCCTCCCACCCCTGGTAACCAACAAAGAAAATTTCCTTCCATAGATAAACTTTTCCTTGACTTTTATAATAATGGACTAATACAATACTTGTCCTTTTGTGATTGACTTATTTCACTCAGCATAATATCTAATATCCTCCAAGTTAATCCACGTTATGCAGTGTTTTGTAGATTCTACATTATTCTTTAGTGTTGCACAGTTTTCCATTGTGTGTATGTACCATAGTTTGCTTATCCATTCCTCAGCTGATGGACATCTAGGTTGTTTCCATCTTTTGGCTATTGTGAATAATGCTGCAATGAACATGGGTGTGCATGTGTCTGTTCTTGTCATGGCTCTCACTTCTTTAGGGTATATACCTAGTAATGTAATGTCTGGGTCAAATGGTATTTCTAATTCCAACTTTTAAAGGAATTGCCATACTGCTTTCCACAATGGTTGTACCATTTTATCGATGGGCTCTTGAACAAAGTGGCCATGGTGTCAGGGATGGAGGTTATGCATGGGCTTAGCAACATGGACTTCCACTTACCAAGGCTGATTTAGCTACCGCCACTGCTGAGTGCCCAATCTGTCAGCAGCAAACACCAACACTGAGTCCACAGTATAGAACCACTCCTCTGGGTGATCAGCCAGTAGCCTGGTGGCAGGTTGATTACATTGGACTACTTCCACCATGGAAAAGACAGCATTTTGTTCTTACTGGAATAGATACTTATTCTGGATATGGATTCGCCTTCCCTGCACGCAATGCTTCTGCCAAAACTACCATCCGTGGACTTACAGAATGCCTTATCCACCATTATGGTATCTCACACGGCATTGCTTCAGATCAAGGAACTCATTTCATAGCAAATGAAGTATGCCTATGCTCATGGAATTAACTGGTCTTACCATGTTCCCCATCATCCTGAAGCAGCTGGCTTGATAGAACAATGGAATGGCCTTCTGAAAACACAATTACGGCATGAGCTAGGTGGCAATACCTTGAAGGGTTGGGGCAATGTTCTCCAAGAGGCTGTATATGCTCTAAACCAGCATCTAATATATGGTGCTGTTTCTCCAATAGCCCGGATTCACAGGTCCAGGAACCAAGGGGTGGGAATGGGAGTGGTACCACTCACAATTACCCCCAGTGACTCACTCAAAAAATTTTTGCTTCCCGTCCCTGCTACCCTATGCTCTGCAGGTTTGGAAATCTTAGTCCCAAAGGGAGAAACACTCCCACATGGAGACACAATTCTGATTGCATTGAACTGGAAGTTAAGAATGGCATATGGACATTTTGGCTTCCTCATGCCTCTGGATCAACAGACAAAGAAGGACATTACTGTACTATCTGGTGTGATAGATCCTGATTACCAAAGGGAAATTGGATTGCCATTATATAATAGAGGTAAAGAAGAATATGTCTGGAATACAGGAGATTCTTTAGGACCTCTCTTAGTACTACCATGCCCTGTGATTAAAGTCAATGGAAAATTACAGCAACCCAATTCTGATATGACTACTAATGGCTCAGACCCTTTAGGGATGAAGGTTTGGGTCACCCCACCAGACAAAGAACCACAACCAACTGAGGTGCTTGCTGAGGGCATGGGAAATATGTAATGGGTGGTAGAAAAAGGTAGTTCTGAATATTAGCTATGACCACGTGACTAGCTGCAGAAACAAGGACTGTGATTGTTATATTTCTTCATTGTATATGTGCATCAAATATTTTTGTTTTCTTCTGTTATGAACTGTGAAATGTAAATAAGGTTAATGCATTTTGGTTGTATGTATGTTAGCGTATCATGTTAGGCACAAATATGATTTTATAATTGTTCTTATTTAGAGATTATATATGGTTAAGAAAATGTGTAAAACTGCCAAGTTGACAAGGGTGGACTGTAATAGTTGGAGCTGTGTGTCAACTTGGCTGGACCTCAATTCTGTGTGGTTTAAGCAGTTGTGATGTGTATTTTTCCCATGATTGCATCAGATATATATGTTTTGAGCAGCCAATCCATTGAAAGGGAGATTCCCTAGGGGTGTGGCCTGCTTCCAATATATTTACTGACATCCTGAGAAAAGAGACACTCTTCTGTGGATGGGGTTCCTGTTGTGCTGCCTACAACTGTCTGTGAGTGAACAATCCACCATTCGGCCTGGAGATCTTGGATTCACCATTTGTTGGAGTTAACTGTGGTATACTGCCTGCCAACCTTAAGCTCATCAGCCCCTGCAGATGCATGAGCTGGGAAAAGCCTCCATTTTGATGCTGATCCAAGAACTTGGGACTTGTCAGCTTCTATAACTGTGTGAGACATTTTCCTAAGATAATTTTCTCTTTCTCTTTATGTATATATAAGCTTTACTGGTTTTCTTCTCTAGAGAACCCAGCCTAATGCAGCTGGCATCAAGAGGAAGCACTGGAGCTGGTGAAGACTAATGGGCAGGGTTTGGACACACAGGCCTCCTAGTAGCAGGAGATGGACACACATAACTTACAGGGGTACAGATAAGGTCAGGCAGGGTGAACACAGTATGTGGGGGTGTAGCAGGTGGAAGCAGATTAGGTGCACTGGGAGCAGGGGGGTGCACAGCAGGGGGGGGTCACAGCATCAGGGGCCCACAGCAGCTCTCTGGACAGTCATCCACCTGCCAGGAGGAGCTGGTGTAAGATTCACAGGCACCAGATAGGCAGATGCAGCTTCCATAGCTCAAGTCACTGGAGCAGACAGACATGGTGGATGCATCCATGGTGGGGTTGTTGTTGTTGTTGTTGTTGTTAAGTGCCGTCGAGTCGTTTCTGACTCAGCAACCCCATGCACAGCAGAACAAAACACTGCCCGATCCTGAGCCAGCCCCACAATCCCTGCTATACTTGAGCCCATCATC
>NW_006921766.1:372435-374297 GCF_000298275.1 Orycteropus afer afer | reverse complement strand
TTACCGCGCACCTTTAGGAATAGTCCGTTTAGGCTAAAAGGCTCTCAAAATAGGACTGGGAAAGAGCTGCAACATCTGAGTAAACCCAGCCCTACTCATATGGAAAAGAGAAAGCTTTCAAGACCTTCATGGTGGGGTGGCAGCTGGCAAATGGTGAGGTGGTGGAGAAGTGTGTGAATGTACGAATGAGGAGCTCTGGAATTTGGGGGCTTTTTTATTTTTCAAGGTATGTTTTATCTGAACCAGGGCTTGAGGAGCTGTCTCTATCATTGGTGTTTTGAGACGGGAGGACAGTCATTAGGCTGGGTCTGTTTGCTGAGTGATGTCGTATCAGTCCATGAATCTTAGATAGCAGTAGGGGATGAGCTGGCAACTCTGACATGAGTATGGTCCTAGCAGAGACCACAGAGAGGGAGGAGCACCTCTGGACAGCTGATCCCACAGCCTCCTCCCTTAGGTATTGGGTGCCTGGTGCTAGCTGTCACCCAGGGGACCCCTCATGCACACCCAATTCCTATCTGCAGGACTTCACCCAGGATAGGCTTGGCCTGTCTTGGGATTGGGAGAGAGTTGGGGATGAGTGCCTTGTTTCAGGGGAATATCATTTGAAGATAGACCTTCCTGGCAGCTCTGTAGTTCCGTGACCCCAATGTGGTGCTGAGGGCAGGGAGGAGAGTGAGGACTCAGGGCAGAAGAGGAGATGCTTGAGAAGACCTCTCCCCTGGTGTCAGGAGGCAGAATGTCCCAATAAGGCCACCTTTCCCTGATCGTCCCATTCATTAGGGAGACCCAGATTGAGAACCAATCTCCACAACCAATAGTCTGGTGTGCTGTGCATGGTAGCCCTGGGTGAGCAAGTGAAGATGAGGAGGGGGGTTAAGTTGGAGGAGGCAGGTGTGAAACAAGGGAGTGTGATGAGACTCAGAGACTTGCCATGTTGGTAAAGCCAGTCAGTGCCATGGAAGTGAGCCAGGTAGATCAAGCTGTGACCCTGGGACCAGGCAGGGACCTGAGAGTCAGCTATGAGTGGTCACAGAAATGCTCCTCTCTTACAGCCTGAGCCCTCAGCAAGGCTGGCAAGAGTCACAGCTGAGCATTGCTATTTTCATTCCTAACATAATTTCAGCCTGGTCTCAGCCAGGAGTTGAAGCTACAAATGTCCACCCAGCTGCTTGGAATAGAAATCTTGAGGCATGGCCAAGTAAAGGTCCAAGTAGTATCCAGGACAGAGATGTGGAAGGAAAAAGAAAGAAGGAAGGGGGAGGGAGTGAGGAGGAAGGGAAGGAAGGTGAAGGAAGAGAGAGGAGGAAGGAAGCAAGAGGAAGGAGGAAGGTGTATAACTAAAAGCAGAACATATGTGTTTAACACAATAGAAGAAGTAGAAGGAAAAAAAGCCTTATGCTGGTCCATAGGTCAAATATGTAAAACCAGTGGAAACAAGAAAAACAGAAAACAAAGCTTGAACCAAAATGGCAGACTTAAGGGTAAAGTTGTCAGTTATGAAGTAAATGATAAAGGTTAAATTTCTTATTAGATGAAAAAATAGCCCTCAAAATGGTAATAAAATAAAAAGCTAAAATATGGTAATTAATGTCACAACTAAGCAAAAAATAACAAAGTAATCAAAAAAAGCAAAACTCACTGCCATTGAGTCCATTCTGACTCATAGCAATCCCCATTGGGTTTCTAAGGTAGTAAATCTTTATGGAAGTAGATTGCTCCATCTTTCTTCCAAGGAGTGGCATAACATACTACACAAAAACACTGTTCTTCCTCCTACTTTGGCAAGTAGCAACTGGGGTCTTATTTTTATTTTACTTTTTTTTTCAGAGTGATTGGCTGTATTTTATTTATTTATCTAT
>NW_006921766.1:371035-372056 GCF_000298275.1 Orycteropus afer afer | reverse complement strand
ATTACCATTGAGTGTGTGAGTCCTGGGTTGAGTGATCTGTGTGTACATCTTGTTAACTATTGGGCTGAGAGCCCGCCCCTGGGGGTGAGTTTTATTCCAGGCACCGAATGTATTTCAGGGTCATAGTATTGGGAGTCTCACCAGATTTCATCTGACCAGTAATTCTGGTCATGATTGAGTTTTTGGATTTTGTTCCCACTCTGTCCAAGATCTCCAGATTTGATCCTTTCCTGAATGGTTGGCATTGGTAGCCAGGCACCCTCTAGTTCTTATGGTCTTGAGGGCCATCGTGTCCTAGGGCTGATTGCTTTTGAATGCCCTTGTTTTTTTTTTTTTTTTTTTTTTTGTGCTTTCTTCTTCACTTCTGATGCTAGGAGACCATTAGCTGCAATTTAGATGGCTGCTTGAAAACTTTTAAGACCCTAGTTGCTACCCACCAATGTAGGATGTGGAGCAACGCTTTTATGTATTTTGTTGTGCCAATTGAGTTTGGTGTATCCCAGTACTATGGTGCTGAGGTAGTAGCTCTATTGGATCTCTCTCCCATAGTGCTGTGATGTCTGTGAGGAATTACTCTGTGTTTGTCTTCTATTATTTCTGTAAGGACTGCAGGTATTTTGTATCACTGGTGTCTGTACAAGATTAGCCTCAGCTGAGTTTATCCTTGGTCTAGAGTATACCTCTATTCACTGACCCCTGTCTGATCGATCATCTCAGGTGTTTATGTGTTTATATGTATAGCCTAGTGTTTGTTGTTAATGGCAATGTGGTATTGTGGACACATTGCTTGGTTTTAGCATCTGTTGTCTATCTCTTATGTGCACGGTTCGGTGTCCTCTCATTTCCCAATATTATCATGGTGGTTATATATCCTTCCTGTATATCCCTTCCCCTACCCATGTCAGTGTATAAGCCCCAACTAGCCCTAAATTAACTCCTCCTTTTCCCTCCCCATCCCGGTAACCTACTAGGTGAGTTCCCTTTCCCAAGCAAACCCTTCTCTGTCTTTTTACAGTAATGG
>NW_006921766.1:365971-369570 GCF_000298275.1 Orycteropus afer afer | reverse complement strand
ATGGGGTGAGGTATGGGTCTTGTTTCATTTTTCTACAGTGGATATCCAGTTTTGCCAGCACCATTTGTTAAAGAGGCTATCTCTTCCCATTTAATGGGCTTTAGGCCTTTGTCAAAGATCAGTTCTCCATAGATGGATGGGTCTATGTCCAAGCTTTCGATTCTGTTCCATTGGTCTATCTGTCTATCATTGTATTAATACCATGCTGTTTTGACTACGGTGGCTATATAGTAGTTCTTAAGATCTGGGAGTGTGAGACTTCCCACTTTGTGTTTCTTCTTGAGAAATGCTCTGCTTATTCGAGGTCTCTTTCCTTTCCATATGGAATTAGTAATTAGTTTTCCCATGTCCTTAAAAAATTTTGTTGAAATCTGGATTGGGATTGCATTAAATGTATGGATTGCTTTAGGTAGTATTGACATTTTCACAATGTTTAGTCTACCTATCCATGAATAGGGAGCTCTAGTAGCGTAGTGCCTAAGGCACTTGACTGCTAACCAGAAGGCTGGCGGTTTAAACCCACCAGTCCTTCCTCGGAAGGAAGATGAGGCAATCTACTTCCATAGTGATACTGCCTTGGAAACCCAAGGAGGGGGTCGCTATGAGTCAGGTTCGACTTGATGGCATATAACAACAACAACATCCATGAACAAGGCAGGTTCTTCCATTTATGTAGTACCCTTGTTGTCTCTTATAGCAGTGTTTTATAGTTTTCTCTGTATAGGTCTATTGTGTCTCTGGTGAGGTTTATTCCTAGATATTTTATCTTTTTCATAGCTATAGTGAATGGTATGGTTTCCCTTATTTCTTTATCAGAGAGAAATTCAACTGGTGTAGAGAAATTCAACTGATTTTTTTATGTTGATCTTGTATCCTGTCACTTTGCTGAACCTCTCTTTTAGTTCCAGTAGTCTTTTTATTGAGCCCCTTGGGTTTTCTATGTATAGGATCATATCATCTGCAAATAGAGATAGTTTTAATTCCTCTTTGCCAATATGTATACCTTTTATTTTTCTTTCTTGCCTTATTGCTCTGGCCAGGACTTCCAATACAATGTTAAATAGAAGTGGTGATAGAGAGCATCCCTGTCTAGTTCCTATTCATAAGGGAAATGCCTTGAGTCTTTCTCCATTAATAATTATGTTGGCCATTGGCTTTGCATATATACCCTTTATTATGTTGAGGAAGTTCCCTTCTATCCCTATTTTGCTGAGAGTTTTAAACAGGAATGAATGTTGGATTTTATCAAATGCCTTTTCTGCATCAATTGACATAATCATATGGTCTTTTCCCTTTGTTTTGTTTATGTGGTGGATCACATTGATTGATTTTCTGATGTTGAACCACCCTTGTAAACCTGGTATGAATCCCATTTGGTCCAGATGTATTAATTTTTTGATATGTTGTTGGATTCTGTTGGCTAGGATTTTGTTAAAGATTTTTGCATCTATGTTCATGAGTTATATTGGTCTGTATGTAGTTTTCCTTCCTAGTGTTGTCTTTCTCTGGTTTTGGTATTATTGTTATGCTTGCTTCATAAAATGAGTTTGGGAGTATTCCATCTTTTTCTATGTTCTGGAATAGCTTGAGTAGCATAGGTGTCAACTCTTCTCTGAATATTTGATAGAATTCTCCAGTGAAGCCATCAGGGCCAGGGCTTTTCTTTGTAGGAAGTTTTTTTTTTTATGACCTGTTCAATTTCTTCCCTTGTTATGGGTCTGTTCAAGTTTTCTATTTCTGAGTGGGATAATTTAGGTAGATCTTGTGATTCTAGAAACTTGTCCATCTTTTCTAGGTTCTCAAATCTATCAGTGTACAGTTTTTCATAATATTCTGTCAGTATCTTTTTTATTTCAGTTGGTTCTGTTGTGATAACACTGTTTTCATTTACAATTCTTGTGATTTGGGTCTTCTCCTTCTTTTCTTTTGTTAGGTCTGCCAATGGTTTATCGATTTTATTAATGTTGTAGAAGAACCAGCTCTTTGTTTTGTTGTTTTTCTCAATGGTTTTTCTGTTTTCTGTTTCCTTTATTTCTGCTCTGATATTTATTATTCCCTTGCTTCTAGATACTGTAGGATTCTTTTGTGTATGGGGTGATGTATTGTTGTTCTATTTCTAATTGTTGGAGTTGATAAGTTAGAGTGTTCGTTTTGTTTTTTTCCTCTTTTTTGATGTATGCATTTATTGCTATAAACTGTCCTCTGAGTACTGCTTTTGCTTTGTCCCATAGGTTTTGGTAGGATGCATCTTCATTCTCATTAGTTTCTAGGAATTATTTTTATTATAGTTTTTATCTGTTCTGTAACCCAATAGTTTTTAAGCAGAGAGTTGTTCAGCCTCCATATGTTTGATGCATTTTCCTTGCTCTTCCTATTACTAATTTTTAGTTTTATAGCTTTGGGGTCAGAGAAGATGCTTTGCAGTATTTCAATACTTTTGAATTCATTGAGGCTTGTTTTATGTCCTAGCATATGGTCTATTCTGGAGAAGGATCCATGCGCACTGGAAGATGGCAGACTAGGCAGAAAGACTGCACAGACCCTCTTCAACAAAGAAAAGGGAAACCAATTAACACAGACACAGAAGATAATCCTGGACCTCTGAGCCTTGAAGGGAAAGATAAAGAAGTGGACAAAACCCCAACTAGCAGAAGAATTTGCATGAAAATACCAAAAAAGGAGACAGATGGAGCTGCAGTCTGGCAGCAATCCTGAGCGATCCTGGCAGCACAGACAGCTTAGAGATTCCCGAGTGGTGGTTGTTGTTGTTGTTGTTATGTGCCGTCGAGTCGGCCCCGACTCATAGCGACCCCTCCTTGGGTTTCCGAGGCAGTATCACTACGGAAGTAGGATCGCCCAACCTTCCTTCCGAGGAGTGGCTGGTGGGTTTGAACCGCCAGCCTTCTGGTTAGCAGGCAAGTGTCTTAGCCACTATGCTACCAGAGCTCCTGAGTGGTGGTAGACCTAAGAATTAACCTAAAAATCAGCCCTGCTAGCCAGGGATTGGACAGAGGACTGCTCTGGTGGCTGTGGAATAAACGGGGAAGGTGAAGAGAAAGGTGGGCTGAGCTGTGGACTTTTGCTGGCCCGGAAGGCGCTGCCATTTTGAATGTTACAAGCAGTTTGACCATTTTGGATATTTAAAGAGACAGTGCTCTCTGGGATTCCAGGGGCTTAAGAAGAGGTTCAGCTTTCCAGCAACCCCAAGGACACTCCGGACCTGCAAGAGTGAAAAGGTACCACATTCCTCTTGTTATTCTTATACCCCACACCTGCTTGGTGAACAGAGGTGTGGCCATCCCCCACTCCCACCCACCTTCTGGGCCCACAAGAACTCCATCACAGTCTGTGTGCTCGGATGGAGCCTGGGTATCCTGCCCTGTCCTCCACCAATTTTTTTTTTTTCTTTTTCATTTTTTTTTCCTGGTGTTTAGTTTGCCTGTATTTATCTGTTTTAACACAACTATTAATACTTTTGTCCTTTTTATTATTAATATTACTCTTCCCCTCCAAGGTCCTGAGACTATGGCCCCTAGCTGCCCTTCAGATCTGGAATTGAACACACACTTGTGGTTTCCAGCCAAACAAAAGACAGGCAT
>NW_006921766.1:360345-364960 GCF_000298275.1 Orycteropus afer afer | reverse complement strand
GCTGCAAAGACATTGTCATGTTTTCCTCTTCATTTGAGGGTCTGTACCTAGAAGTATTATTCCCTCTGATAGTTAGTTGCTGTTGTTGTGTGCTGCTTTGCATTATTTCAGTGTTCTTAAATTTATTAAGGCTTGCTTTATGACCTACCAAGGTACATAGACCTGTACTCTAACAAATTTGAAAACCTAGAAGAAAAGGACAGATTTCTAGAAACACACTATTTACCTAAACTAACACAGACTGACATGGAAAATTTGGAAAAACCCACAACAAAAGAAGAAACTGAACAGGTCATAAAAAAATTAACAACAACAACAAAAAAAGTCCTGGCCCAGATGATTTCACTGGATAATTCTACTGAACATTCAGAGAAGAACTGACACCAATCCTACTCAAACTATTCCAGAACATAGAAAAGAATGGAATCCTCCCAAATTCATTTGATGAAGCAAGCATAACCTTGATATCAAAACAAGGCAAAGATATCACTCAAAAGGATATCCTTTTATCCCCAAAAGGATAAACTCTAACTTCTGTACCTAGTTTTTCAAGCACTAAGATGCTAGAGGGAAATAGTGTGGTGATTACTGATGAGACTCCATTTTGAATCCTTGTGACTGGGGTCTTAAAAGCTGGCAAGTAGCTATCTAGATGCAACAATGGATCTCTCCTCATCTACAACAAAGAAGGATGAAGAAAAAAAAAAACAAAGATCCATGGAAACAACTACTCCAAGGGATTAGTGGACCATGCAAACTTCAGCCTGTATGATCATAAGACCAGAAGAACTAGATGGTGCCAGGCTACCACTGTCAACCACTTAGAAAGGGATCAGTGCAGGAGATCCTGGATAGAGTGAGAAAACAATATAGAACAAAACTCAAAATCATAAAAAACACCTGGTTTATTAGTCTGATAGAGCCTGGTATGGACCAAGACTATGGCCTCTGGTTACCCTGCAGGGCTAGAATTGGACTCAATGCCCTGGCTTCCAGCCAAACAACGCATAGGTATTTAGGGTGAACATTTACACCAGGTAGATACACCACTACAACAAACAATCATGGGAGAATATAAGTGCAGTATTTGCACAAGGAGATAGCTCAGGGAGCAGGAATGCATAGGAAAGAAGGACACAGGGAAGAGGTAACTACAGGGAGGAAGTGGGAAGAGAGCTGTTACATTGTGGGCAATTTCTGTCAATGTCGTGAATCAAAATGTGTATGAACTGGTGTATGGAACATGAATTTGCTCTGTAAACTTTCATCCAAATCACAACAAAATTTTTTTTTTTTATAAAAAGCCCACAAATGCTTTTTCAAAGATGACGATCATTAAACTGAAAAAAAAAAAAATCTGCATTCAGTGGGTCTGATCTTTTGCAAGTAGATTGTCAGGTCTTTCTTCTGAGGCACCTCTGGATGGACTCCACTGCCAGCCTTTTCTTAATAGCCAAGCACTTAATCATTTGTGCCACTCAGGGACTCCCAGGGACCATTATTTAGTCCAAAATAACTAAGGAAACAAGGAAACAAGGCATCCTGAATAAGAACCAGCAAAAATTGATGAAACAAAGGAAATGAAACCATAGAGACTTTACGTATTAGGATGTCACACATAAATACTTCAAGAAAGTAAAGATAGGCTTTAAAATATATTCAAAGAATAAGAACCTCTAAGAAATGACCTAGCCGGTTCGAACAAATGATACAAACAGAACTACTGGAAATGAAAAAATAAAATAACTGAAATTAAGTGTTTAGCCATAACAGTAGACAGAATTGGTGAACTGAAAGGTCAGAAGAAAATAGGCAAAATGAAGCACAAAGAGAAAAGAAATCAAAGCCATGACAGGCTAGAGAGTGAAGGTTAACACGTATTCAATGAGAATTCCAGAAGCAGACGAAAAAGAACCTGGTGGCAATTGTTTGGCTCTGTTGTACATAAGGTCCCTCAGAGTCAGCTCAAGGGTAGCTAATACCAAACAAACCAAACCACACTGCCGTGAAGTTGGATCTGACTCATAGTGACCCCTTCTTGGGTTTCCAAGGCAGTATCACTACCAAAGTAGATTGCCCCACCTACCTTCCGAGGAGTGCCTGGTGGGTTGGAACCACCAGCCTTCTGGTTAACAGTCAAATGCCTTAGGCACAACACCACCAGAGCTCCCCAGGGTTGCTAACAACAAAATATATATTAAAAAAAACCTCACTGCTGTCAAGTGGGATCCCACTCATAGCGACCCCTCCTTGGGTTTCTGAGATGGTGTCACTACTCCATTACCCAACTTTCCTTCCGAGGAGTGGCTGATGGGTTTGAACCACCAGCTTTCTGGTGAGCAGTCAAATGCCTTAGGCACTATACCATCAGAGCTTCCACAAAATATATATGGTTTTAAACTGCCTCGGGGCTGCAAGAGTGGCTCTCTCCCTCAGAAACAGTAGGTCCATGGAACATAAGACAGGCCTCCAACATGACCTGCTAGGAGGATATAGCCTCCCAGCCAGGAGGGCAGAGACCACAGCCTGGTAAGAAGGGGCTGCTGAGGGAACAAAGGATGGGAAGGGGTCCTGGGCAATCAAAAAAGGCCTTTATGCCCCATCAAAATATGTTGTTGGTTTTAATCAGTTGACCACTTCTGAAAGGCCAGCCAAGCTCAGTTAGAGCTATGTGCAGAGAGGACTGGGCTGAGAGAGAGGATGCAGAATGGGGATGGGAGAGTCAGGAGAGAGGGGGCCTGGGCTGGGTGGAGGGTGGAAATAGAGTGGGGGGCAGAGAGAGAGAAGAAAGTGGTGAGGGAGGTGGGGTGGATAAGGAGTGAGGATGGATCAGATGTCCCAAGACTGGGCCAGTAGATGCAGGCATGCACACAGAATGGCAGCTTGTTTTCAGGCCTGCAGGAGGAACAGGAAGTCCTGAGAACCAGGCCCAGGATGGTGCCATGCTTGGGAGCCCCATTTCTTGGGGAGTCATGATTTCTCACCCTGGGTATCTGAGCAGTACCAGGGCCCAGGGAGCCCCTCTACTGCAAGGTATTCGTTCCTTCTGACTTATGGTCTTGTTATTATTACGTCACCAAACAGTTTTTCTGGGTTGTGACTGGGGGCCATCTGATGTCTACTAGCTCCAGCCACTAACAAAAATACCCCCTCTGACTAGGGACCACTAGTGTCCCAGGCAGAGCCCTATCTTCTCGGGGATGGGGACACTACACTGTCTCCATGCCTCTCTACCAATGTGAAGCCTTCCTCGCTGACATTCCCAAGAAGATGACCTTGACTGTGGGGGAGAACTGGTCATCCCTGCCAGATGGTTATGACATCTGTAAAAAGCTCAGGGTCTCAAAACAGCCCCAGTCTCGATGCTGCATCCATGCCCCATCCCATGCCATTTTTCCAGATACACACAGGAGGTCTTTTGAGAGGGAGAGACAATGCTTTTATTTGGTGGCAAACAGGTCACACATGTGGAACATTGAGCCAGGATTGAGAAGAGGTCACTGAATGACTCACAGAACCAGAGGGAATCCACCCAGGAGCCTAAGGACTCAGCACAGCCAGTTGGAGGGTAGAATGATTCTGGGGGCAAGAAGAGACCCCAGATTGGGCTCTGGCTCCAAAGATGTCAGGTGAAAGCCAGAGTGGTTCTGGAGGGTTGGTGCCCGTTCAGCAGCAGGGATTCTGGCCCGAGGAAGAGCAACAGCAGGCAGGCCTGCACAAGGGGCGGCAGAGCAGGGACATGCTGGAGGAGGCAGGGGCACAGCAGGAGGAGGAGGGCACACAGCAGGCAGGCTTGCACACTGGTTGGCAGATGAGGGACACACAGGAGGAGGGTTTACAGCAGGAGGCTGTACAGGTAGAGGGCTGGCAGCATGAGGGGGCAGGGCAGGGGCTGGCCCCACAGCAGACAGGCACACAGCAGACAGGCTTGCAGCAGACAGGCTCACAACAGACGGGCTTACAGCAGACAGGTTTGCAGCAGAAGGGCTTGCAGCACACAGGCTTGCAGCAGACAGGCGTACAGCAGATGAGCTTGCAGCAGACAGGCACACAGCAGGCCTGCTGGCAGGGGGAGAGTGTGCAGCATGCAGGCTGGCAGCTAGACTGCTGGCAGCAGGAAGGTTCACAGGTGCAGACTGATTGGCAGGAGCTGGACTCACAGGTTGCCTGGCAGCAGGGGTTAGACACATAGCTCAGGGGGGTGCAGATGAGGGTCTGGCAGGCACCCGGGGCACAGCAGGTGGGGGCACAACAAGTGGACTGGCAGCAGGTGGGGGCACAGCAGGGTGGCTCACAGAAGCTCTCTGGGCAGTTTTCCATCTCCCAGGAGGAGTCGGTGCAAGACTCACAGGACCCAGGCAGGCAGACACGGCTGCCATAGCTTAGGTCACTAGAACAGACAGACATGTTGGAAGCAGCAATGGTGTGGGGTGGGGTGGGAAGAGGTGAAGTTGTAGAGGAGGAGGAGGGTGTGAGTGAGTGAGTGAGTGAGTGAGGAGCTCTTGGCCTCCAGGGCTTTTATATCCCTCTGTGTTTTTTGTCTCATCAGAGGCCCCAAAGTTTCCCTTCCTGGTTGGTGTTAAGCAGCAGTTGCTGTTTTTTTTTTTTTTTTTTT
>NW_006921766.1:351794-359584 GCF_000298275.1 Orycteropus afer afer | reverse complement strand
TAAATTTTGGTCAATGACATGAGACAAAGTATATGTGAACTGCTGTATGAAAAGTGAATTTACTCTGTAAATCTTCACCCAAATCCTAATAAAAAAAAGAAAAATACCTGCAAGACACCAGCACAGAAGCTGTCAGTCAGTTTTTAAAGGGAAGCCCTTTGCGGTTTCCTGTGGGATTTGCTCATTGTCTTATTTTCTTGGTGTTCTGGTTACCTAGTACCACTCTGACAAGAGTATACCACAAATAGGATGGCCTTAACAAACAGGAGTTTATTCTTACAATTTGGAGGCTTTAAGTTCAACTTCAAAGTGCCAGGCTCTAGGGCATTGGTGAAAGGCCCTCAGTCTTGGGGTCCAGCTCTGCTTCCTGCTTCCAGCCCATTGGAGCTAGAAGTGTTTCTTCACTCAGACAGCTGCTGGCTGCTGTGACTGAGAAGCCCCAAGCTTGACAAGTATAAAGGCACAGTCCCGGTTTTACCAAACCATATGGCAGGTCATTAACTTAAGTCCAATGTAAGTTCCACTCAGCCAGACCCAGCCAAGTTGACACACAAACATAACTACAACACTTGGTGAGTTGAATATTGGAATGGGAGACACAGTCATAGATCCATATAAGCATGCTCACCTGGCCTTGTATCAGACCTGCTCTGGGGGTAATGTCCACATCAGTGGATCTGGAGGGCCTATGTCTCATTGGTGAGTCATGGGCAGGTGTATGAGAACCATGTCTTCTTGGCTGCAGAGATCAGTGCAGGTGGGATGCAGACCCAGCACAGTAGGGATCCCATGAGGTGCGAATGCCTTCTGCTGCATTGGAACTTCAACTTTTATACAAACTATGCACGGATGCTCACACCTTCCTCTGCCCTCAAACCTCAGACAACACCTGCAACGGTTCTTGTGTGCCACTGAGAATAAAGTCTCCTCCCTCAGTTCCCCCTTGTCTCCTACAGGCCAGGACATCATTGGGAGGTGGTGGCCATGAACCCAGCCTTCTGTGTCACCTTCTGGAATTGTTGAAGTAAATGCACAAACCTCAGGTCTTGCTGTACATGGGACTCTGGTAGTGGTCCTCTCATACCACATGCTCTATGTAAAACCACCCATAATCCATGTTGTTGTTGTTGTTGTTGTTGTTTGCCATCGAGTCGGCCCCGACTCATAGCGACCCCTCCTTGGGTTTCCAAGGCAGTATCACTACGGAAGTAGGATTGCCCAACCTTCCTTCCGAGGAGTGGCTGGTGGGTTTGATCAGCACTATATCTACAACCCAATAAGCACAAAGTGCCTGGTCATGGGGTCCCTCATCCTTTTCCGTAGCCAGCATTTATAGCTGAGGCTCCCTTAGCAATCTTCCACTAGTCAGGACTGCAAATAAGCCAGCCCAGGGTTCCCTGAGGGCATATGTGGTGCTGAGACCTGTAGGGCTGAGGCCTCATTGTGCTCTCCTGAGGCAGGACTCACACTCTGCCTGCAGGCTTCATAATACAGGCAGCCCTGGTGACCACACCACTCCCAGGGCCCTCTCAGCCCTGATCAGGGTAGGGAGAAGGACCAGACTGTGGAGCTCTTCTGACTAGAGCTGGGACTGGCTTTTAGGCCTCAAGGGAAGGTACTCCAAAGTGACCTATGGCATCACATGGCAGCAGAGAGTGTAGACACTGAATCTTCTGCCATCCCTTCTCTCTTCCCCATCTTGTTTTCCAGGCCTGGGTACTCCCCTGAGTCCAAATGAGGTGATCACACAGCTCTGGGCTTTGGCTCACATTCTTCCTCTCCATTACCCAACCCCACTCAGCTCTGAGCCTCCCATTTCTATTCCTATTGCCTCCCATGAGCATTCCCTTCCTGCCACCTCCCATGGCCACTCCTGCTCTCCAGCTGTGGACATAGGAGACCTCCAAGGTAGGGGCCAAGCATCATCCACCTTGAATGCCCCCTGCCTACACATGAGGCACGAGGACTAGCTTGCAGAGTGAACACTGCTCTGATGAGGGGAGATTATCTGTCCATAATCATTAAGTTCATCTATGGACAGAAGGATGACTCCTGACTCTGTGGTTGTAGGGCTAAGGCTGCTGATGAGCATGTGTGGTTATCAGAACTGGCCCCGCAATAGGCAGGATTGTGTCTGGATGATGGGGCTAACGATAATCTTGCAAACGTGGTTATAGTCCAGTGTCACATTTATCATTCTAGAAACAAGAGAAAGGCATTCCTGTTTCTTTTTCTTTGAGTCATCTTAAGAGACTTGTAAAATTTCATACCTCAAGAAAACTGAAAATTATTTGAAGTCTAATATAAGAAAAAGTAAAGGATATCTCTTGTGAGTTTTATATAGCCACTCTAAACTATAACATAAACACTCAAAAATGTTCATATTATAGACCACAAGGTAGGTCATAAAACAAGCCTTAATAAATTTAAGAACACTGAAATAATGCAAAGCATCTTCTCAGATCACAATGCTATAAAATTAGAAATCAATAATAGGAAGATCAACAGAAAAAGAGCAAACCCATGGAAACTGAATACACCCTCCTTTAGAATGACTGGCTAATAGAAGAAATAAAAAATGAAATAAGAAAATTCCTTGAATCAAGTGAGAATGAAAATGCAACATACCAAAATCTTTGTCACACAGTCAAATCAGTCAGAGGCCAGTTTATAGCAATAAAGGCACACATCAAAAATGAAGAAAGAGCCAAAATCAACACCTTAAACCACCATGTCCAGCAATTAGAAAAAGAACAGCAAGAAAAGCCTACAGTCCACCACAAGAGAGGAAATAATACAGATTTAAGCAGAAGTCAATGAAACAGAAAATAGAAAGACAATAGAAAAAATCAACAAGACTAGAAGTTGTTTTATTGAAAAGATTAGTAAAATTGACAAACCACTGGCAAATTTAACAAAGGGGAAGAGGGAGAGAATACATACAACACAAATAAGAAATGAGTTGGGGGACATCACAAAAGAACCAACTGAAATGAAAAGGATAATATCAGGATACTACAAAGACCTGTACTCTAACAAATTTGAAAACCTAGAAGAAATGGACAGATTTCTAGAAACACACTATTTACCTAAACTAACACAGACTGACATGGAAAATTTGAACAAACCCACAACAAAAGAAGAAACTGAACAGGTCATAAAAAAATTAACAACAACAAAAAAAGTCCTGGCCCAGATGATTTCACTGGATAATTCTATTGAACATTCAGAGAAGAACTGACACCAATCCTACTCAAACTATTCCAGAACATAGAAAAGGATGGAATCCTCCCAAATTCATTTGATGAAGCAAGCATAACCTTGATATCAAAACAAGGCAAAGATATCACTCAAAAGGAAAACTACTGACCAATATCACTCACAAATATAGACGCAAAAATCTTCAACAACATCCTAGACAGTACACTCCAACAACGTATCAAAAAATAATACATTATGACCAAGTGAGGTTCATATCAGTTATGCAAGGATGATTCAACATTAGAAAAACAATCAACATCACCCATCAAATAAATAAAACAAAGGAAAAGAACCACATGATTATGATAATAATCATGTCAATCGATACAGAAAGGCATTTGATAAAATTCAACACCCTTTTCTGATAAAAACTCTCAGCAAAATATTTATAGAAGGGACATTTCTCAACAGGACCAAAGGCACATATGCATAAACAACAGCCAACATTATTCTCAATGGGGAGAGACTGAAACCATTTCCTTGTGAACAGGAACCAGACAAGGATGCCCTCTATCACTTCTATTCAACATTGTATTGGAAGTCCTAGCCAGGGCAATAAGGAAGAAAAGTAAATCAAAGGCATCCAAATTGGTAAGGAAGAAGTCAAACTATTAAACTACTTCTATTTGCTGATAATACAATCCTATACCTAGAAAACCAAGAGATTCAGTTAAAAAAAAAAAAAAAAAAACTACTGGAACTAATTGAGAGAGTCAGCATAGTGGCAGGATACCAAATCAACATACAAACATCAGTCGGATTGCTCTACATCAGCAAAGAGATTGCTGAAAAAGAAATAAGGAAATCAATACCATTTACAATAGCTACCAACTAAAAATAAAATACTTGGGAATTAATCTTACCAGGGACACAAAAGATCTGGACAAAGAAAACTACAAAACACTACTTCAAGAAACCATCAGAGATCTAAATAAATGGAAGAACATACCATGTTCACGGATAGGAAGATTGAACATTATGAACAGGTCAATTCTACCCAGAGAAATCTAAGCATTCAGTGCAATCCCAATCCAGATCCCATCAACATTCTTTAAGGATGTGGAGAAACCAATCACTAACTTTATATGGAAAGGAAAGAGACCTTGGATAAGCAAAGCACTATTGAAGAAGAAGAACAAAGTAGGAGGTCTCACATTCCCAGATCTCAAAACCTACCATACAACCACAGTAGTCAAAACTATCTGGTATTGATACAATGACAGACAGATAGACCAATGAAATAGAAGTGAGAATCCAGAAATAGATCCATTGACCTATGGTCAGCTGATCTTTGACAAAGGGCCAAAACCCATTAAATGGGGAAGAGGTTGTCTGTTTACCAAATGGTGCTTGCAAAACTGAATATCTATTTGCAGAAAAATGAAACAAGATCTTTACCTCACACCATACACAAAAGCCAACTCCAGATGGATCAAAATGTGAAACCTAAAACTGGGGACAAATTTAAGGGCCCTAATATATGGCATAGGAGCTCTGGTAGCATAGTGCCTAAGGCACTTGACTGCGAACCAGAAGGCTGGCGGTTCAAACCCACCAGCCATTCCTCGGAAGGAAGGTTGGGCAATCTACTTCCATAGAGATACTGCCTCGGAAACCCAAGGAGGGGTCGCTATGAGTCTGGGCTGACTCGACGGCATATAACAACAACAACAACAATATATGGCATATATAGACTATCAAGTATAACCTAAAATACACAAACAGAAGAAGAGTAACTGGATGGATGGGACCTTCTAACAATTAAATTTTTATGTGCTTCTAAAGACTTCTCCAAGAGTTAAAAGAGAACATACAGATTGGGAAAAAATATTTGGCAATGACATATGTGACAAGGGAATTAACTCTCAAATTTATACAAAACTCCAACATGTCAACAACAAAAAGACAAACAATTCATTTAAAAAATGGGCAGAAGACATGAAGAGACATTTCACCAAGGAGGATATTCAAGTGGCCAACAAACATATGAAGAAATGCTCATGATCATTAGCTATTAGAGAGATGCAAATAAAAAAAACAATGAAATACCATCTTGCCCCAGCACTAGTAGCAAAGTTCTACAAGACAGAAAATAACAAATGCTGGCAAGGATGTGGAAAGATTGGGACTCTCATACACTTCTGCTGTAACTGTTAAATGACAAAACCACTATGGAAAGCAGTATGGTGATTTCTTAAGAAGTTGAAATTAGAAATATTATTTGACCTAGTCATTCCATTACTAGGTATATATCTTGAAGAAGTGACAGCCAGAACAAGAACAAAGATATGCACACCCATGTTCATTGCAGCACTATTTACAATAGCAAAAAGATGGAAACAACCTAGGTGCCCATCCACTGAAGAATGGATAAGCAAACTATGGTATATACACACAGTGAAATACTATGTGACCCTAAAGAATAATGTAGAATTCTCAAACACCACATAACATGGATGAACTTGGAGGACATTATGCTGAGGAAATAAGTTAATCACAGAAGGACAAATATTGGTTTTAGTTCATTATTGTAAAAATTCAACAAAGCTTTCTATACAGAAGGAAACTTTCTTTGTTAGTTACCAGAGGTAGGAGAGGAGGGGAGGGAACACTGCTAGATAGCTAGAGACAAGTATTGATATGGGTGAAGGGAAGGACAATGTACCAAATGTGAGTGATCAACATGGTGGCATTGAGGAAAAGGAAGACATAGAGATGTGCATGGGAGGTACAGACAACAAAGATGAACCCTTTCGTATACACAGAACTGTGTTTTCAGTGATGGCAAACCTTGACATTCAGGTGGATAGATGGGTGGACAGGCTGAATGAGTAGGTATATGTATGCAGGAGCTCTGGTAGCCTAGTGCCTAAGGCACTTGACTGCTAACTAGGAGGCTGAGGGTTGAAACCCACAGCCACTCCTCAGAAGGAATGTTGGGCAATATACTTCTGTAGTGATGCTGCCTCAGAAACACAAGGAAGGGTTGCTATGAGTCAGATCCAACTCAACGGCACATAACAACAACAACAACATGCAGGGGACAGTGTAACCATGACCATATATAGGGTTGGCAGCCAATATTTCTAGAAGTGTATTTGTATGTTCTGTAAGAATTCCCAGATATATAGTAGAGCTGACAAGGGACAAGGTTGTAGTCACTTCTTGACCACAGCTTGACTCGAAGGGAGAAAACAGTGGGATCTGTGGGGTCAGGACCATGGTTGCAAGGGACATCAAGTTCAATTGGCATAACATACTACACAAAAACATTGTTCCACATCCCACTTTGATGAGTAGTGACTGAGATCTTAAAAGCTTGCAAGAGGCCATCAAGATGTAACAGTGAGTCTTTCTTGGTCCAGAGCAAAGAAGAAAGAGAAAAACACAGATGCATGGAAAAAATTGGTCCAGCCTATATGACTATGAGACCCAAAGAACTAGATGGTGTCCAGCTACCATTGTCAACCACTCGGAGGGGGATCTCTGTAGGATGTCTTGGATAAAGTAGAACAATATGGAACAAAACTCAAAATCAAACAAACAAAAAGGGACCAAGTTTGCTGGTTTGAGAGATCCTGGTGGAACCTTTGAGACTATGGCCCCTAGCTGCCCTACAGGTCTGGAATTGAACACACTCCTATGGCTTCCAGCCAAACAAAAGCCAGGTATATGAGCTGAACATTTACATTAGGTAGATACACTCCTTGGAGAGATCAATCATGGGAGAATAGAAGGGCTGTGTATGCACAGGGAAATAGCTGGGGGGCCAGGAGTGCATGGGAGGGAAGGATACAGGGAGGAGGTGACTATGGGGAGGAGTTGGGAAGCGAGCTGTTGCACTGTGGGAAATTGCAGTCAATGTCATTAGACAAGGTGTATATGAACTGCTGTAAGGAAAAGGAATTTGGTCTCTAAACTTTCACCCAAATCAGAATTTAAAAAATAAATGTTCACATTAGATGCCAAATAGGAAAACAGGCCACAGAAGTCTAGATATTGTGTAACTACATCTGTGTGAAACATATCCACCAACAAAAGCTCAATGGAAAAGTGACTGCCTCAGAAAGGATCAAATCTGGAGATCCTGGATAGAGTGGGAGGGAAAATGTGGAACAAAATTCAAAAACTCAATAATGACCAGAATTACTGGTCAGATGAAATCTGGTGAGACTCCCAATACTAGGGCCCTGGAATACATTCTGCACCTGGAATAAAACTCAGCCCCAGGAGCAGGCTCCCAGTGCAATGGTTAAAAGGATGTACACAAAGACCACTCAACCCAGGATGACACACCCACATACTCTATGGTAATACATTCCTTAGAGCAATAGACTATGGGACACCAGAAGACCAACATTCAAATCGAGGAAATGCAGGACAAACAGGAGTGCATAAATACGAGGGGCACAAAGAGAGGTTTACTGGGTAGGGAAGGGAGGAGACTGGCTTAGGGTTGAACAGTGAATGGGGAATGAAACTAAATGTATGCATTATGTTGAATGTAAAACAAGCTCTTAAAATGAAAA
>NW_006921766.1:342213-347514 GCF_000298275.1 Orycteropus afer afer | reverse complement strand
GTAGATTTTGTTGCACTCTGAAATACTGTAGCTTCATGATATGTTTTAATACTAGAGAGATCAAGTCCTCCATCATCAGTATTTCTTTTTAAAGTCTCTCAACTAATCTTGTTTATTGTCTTTGTTATTATCTGCTCCATTCTCCTTCACCTCTAGAAGGTAAACTCCATGTGACCAGGGAACTTGTCTTATTCAATATTCAATCTCTGAATACCTAAAATAATATCTGGCATAATGTAGACCTGTAGAGAAAACTGGTTAATATATGATTTATTTTTTCCACAAAAGTAATTGAATAATAATTTTGAGTCCTGAAAATGGTTGCATTGTGCCAACATTTTCTTATTATGCATAAAATGTTGTGAAGTTCAGCTGCCATGAGTGGTAGAAAAGTTTGTATCAGACTAGCCCTCTAGCTGAGAAAAAATAGGAGACCTAGGTTAAAAAAAGATCCCTGTCAATATCCTGCTACAACCATTTTTTAATTATCTTCAGCAGAATTTTACTTTTGTGAGATAGTAATTTATTGATTGATAATTTCTGCATTCTGTTGTATCGTATTTCCATAGACAATCCATAAAGATTACTTCAAGGAAATTCTATGAAGTAGTTCTACTCTTTAGTAATGGGGTCACCATGAGTTGGGTGAGTTGGGTTTTTCCTGCTGTAAAAGGAACAACTAACAACAGCAAACAACAATAAAGGAGCTATGGTAGTGCAGTGCCTAAGGCATTTGACTGCTAACCAAAAGATTGGTGGTTCAAACCCACCAGCTGCTCCATGGAAGGAAGGTGGGGCAATCCACTTCTGTAAAGATTTACTGCCTCAGAAACCCAATGTGAGTTGCTATGAGTCATCATGGACTCAATAGCAGTGAGTTTTTTTTTTTTTTGTTTGTTTAACAGCAACAATGGGAAAAGCACTTAAAAGTGATGAAAGATATCAACTCCTACATTAAAGAAACATTAAATAATTCCAAATAAGAAAAGAAGGAAGGAAAACACATTAGGCACACTAGGGCTGAAATCAAAGACAAAGACAAAATACACACATACAATCAAAAGACAAACAGTAAATTTGACAGATGACTTCTCAGGAGAAATGGTGGAAGCTGGAAGACAATGGAATGGTATCTTGTGCTGAAAGAAATAAGCATAAAGCTAGGGTTCTACAACTTTGGAGGAAGATCCTCCAAAATGGGAGCAGGATAACGACATTCCAATGCAAGTAAAACACTGAGAGAGTGTGTCATTAGCTGGAGTTATACTAAAGAAAATATTAAAAGCAGCTTTACAGCAGGAAGAAAACTGTCATGATCGAACAAATACATTGATAAACAAATGAAGTGTGACAGAAGAAGGCTATAGATACATAAATGTCAATGAATAATGACAGTATAAAATATCTTGTGAGTTTCAAAATTTTTATAGAAGTAAAAACATGGTGACTATATCACAAAAGTCAAGAAGGATCAACATAGAGTTAAAATGTTCTAAGTACAATGGGAAATAGAGAAAAGCCTGATTTATAGTCAACTTACAAATTCAGAAATTCACATAATCTCAAAAAAATTTTAGAATATTTAACTAACTAGGAAGTAGATGAGAGAAAATAGAAGAATAAAAATCTCAAAACAGTCCAAAACTCCTAAGCAAGGAGAGAAAAGGAAATAGGCTTAAGCAGAAAACAAACTAAGATGGTAGGTTTCAACTCAATGCTCTGCATCCTTACCAGCCCTTGATACTGTCAGATCTGTTGTTAGTTTATTCATTCTTCTATGTGTGTCATGGTATGCTGGGGTTTTAATTTGCATTTCCCTGATGACTTGTGATGTTGAACATCATATGCATTTCATGTGCTTCTTTGCCATCTGTATCTCTTCTCTGGCCCATTTATTAGGGCAAAATATGAAATGCTTTGTCATTCCACCCATATGACATTTTGGAAAATGGCAAAACTATAGAGATTAAAAAACAAAACAAAACAAAACAAACAAACAAAAACAGATCAGTGGTAGCCAGGGGCTCGTCAGGGAACGTGGATTGAGTACAAGAGGCATGAGGATACTTTCTGGAATAATGGAAACAATCAATATCTTGAGTGTGGTGGTGCTACACAACTGTATATATTTTTCAATACTCATAGATTTGACACAAAAGGAGTAAAGAACTGAATATCTTACATGCTGAAGAAACTAATCTATAAATAAAAGCTTTCCTACAAAGAAAACTCTAGGCACCAATACCTTCACCAGTGAATTCTCCTAAACACTTAGGTAGAAAATCACACCAATCTTAAACTTTCCATTTGTTTTATTAGGAAGGCACACTTTTCCAGTCCTCAGAAGCTGGAGGCCTAAAGTGTTTCCTTCTAGTGAGGACAGCAGAGGAGTTCTGTGTGATGCCCAGGAGGCTGTGTGGGCATGGCCTGAGGGCATGGAGGCGTGGTGGGGAGGGGCCAGCAGCAGCCTGGAGAATGGCCATTGGCAGTGGGTGACAGGGAAATTGTTAGGTGATGAGGCATGCCTGTGTGGGAAGGAAGCCATCCACTCAGGACTGCAATACAGAGGCCCTGATGGGGTCCCTAGTTTATCTCCTGTAGAGTTAATACTCTGATTGTCTAAGTGTGAAGCCATCACAGCTACAGGGTCTGGACTGCTACATTTGGACTTGCAAAGTCAAAACATGAAGATCTAAAAGGCAAAGAATGTGAAGTCATTGATTTGTCCAGAGGAGGGCCAGGTCATCAGAGCTGAAAAGGATGCCACAAGCAAGGAAAGAGCCTGGGTTTCTGGGATGACCACTGAAATTAGAGTGTGAATTTTCCCGGATTCCACATCTTCTAGTTCAGGGGCAAGGCTAACATGGCAGATTCAAAGTCTGGTCTAAATGGTAGAAGAGTACTTGAAGACAGGGGTGTGGGGTTACAAATTTCCAGATAGGTCTCAGCCCAGCTGAACTTGGGAGAATACACTGGTGAGCAGCAGGATGTCTGGGCTGAGATGGGGACACAATAGGCTGGTCAGGGGCACATAGGCAGCAGAGGAAGAAGACCCAGGAGGAGGATGTGGGCACACAGCAGGACAATTAGCACACACTAAGAGAGTTCGTAGCAGGAGGCGGCATAGGCAGAGGGCTAGAAGCACAGCAGATAGGCACACAGCAGACAGACTTGCAGCAGACAGTCCTGTGGTCAGCAAGTAGGTGTGTGGCAGGTAGCCTGCTGGCATCAAGAGGAAGCACTGGAGCTGGTGAAGACAATGGGCAGGGGCTAGACATACAGGCTTCCCAGCAGCAGGAGCTGGACACACACAGCTCACAGGGGTACAGATGCATTCAGGCAGGGGGGCCAGAACACAGCATGTGGGGGTGTAGCAGGTGGAAGCAGAGCAGGTGCACTGGCAGCAGGTGGGGGCACAGCAGGGGGACTCACAGCATCAGGGGCTCACAGCATCTCTCTGGACAGTCATCCACCTGCCAGGGGGAGCTGGTGCAAGATTCACAGGCACCAAATAGGCAGATGTGGCTCCCATTGGCTAAGTCACTGGAGCAGATAGACATGGTAGATGCAGCCATGGTAGGGTGATGGCTGGCACATAGTGAGGTGATGGAGTAGTGTGTGAGTGCATGAATGAATGAGGAGTTCTGGACTATGTTGTTGTTGTTGTTGCTATGTGCCATCAAGTCGGACCCGACTCATAGCGACCCCTCCTTGGGTTTCCGAGGCAGTATCACTATGGAAGTAGATTGCCCCATCTTCCTTCTGAGGAGTGGCTGGTGAGTTTGAACTGCCAGACTTCTGGTTAGCAGTCAAGTGCCTTAGGCACTACGCTATCAGAGCTTTGGACTATGGGGGTTTTTATATCTCTCAAGGTGTGTTTTTTACCTGAACCAGGCCCCAGGAGCTTTCTCTGTAATTGGTGTTTTGAGACAGGAGGACACGTATTAGGCCAGGTCTGTTGCTGAGTGATGTCCTGGCGCAGTTCATGAACCTTAGATATCAGCAGAGGTAGAGCTGTCACCCTGACCTAGCAGTGACAACAGAGGGAGGGGCACCTCTCCAGAGCTGAGCCCACAGCCTCCTCCCTTAGGTATTGAGTGCCTGGTGCCAGCTATCACCCAGAGGACTCCCTCATGTGTACCCAGTTCCTATCTGCATCCAGGATAGGCTTGGCCTGTCTTGGGACTGGGAGAGAGTTGGGGATGAGTGTCTTGTTTCAGGGGAACATCATTTGAAGATGGACCTTCTTGACAGCTCTGTAGTTCTGTGACTCCAATGTGGTGCTGAGGGCAGGGAGGAAAGTGTGGACTGAGTGTGGGAGAGGAGATGCCTGAGATGATGCCTCTCCCCTGCTGTCAGGAAGAGGACAATGTTAAAATAAGGCCACCTTTCCCTGATCACCCCCTTCATTAGGGAGACCCAGATTCAGAACCTGTCTCCACAGCCAACAGTCTATTGTCCTGGGCATGGCAGCCCTGGATCAGGACTTGAACATGAGGAGAGAGTTAAGTTGGAGAAGGCAGGTGTGAAGCAAGGGAGTGTGATGAGGCTCAGAGACACTCCTTGTTGGTAACGACGATCAGTGCCATGGAAGTGAGCCAGGTAGATCAGGCTGTGACCCTGGGGCCAGGCAGAGCCTAAAAGACCATATTCAGGTGCAGTTATGAGTGGTCCTATCTCTTAGATGATCCTATCTCTTAGAGCCTGAGCCCTCAGCAAGGCTGCCAAGAGTCAAAGCCGAGAACTGCTATATTCACTCTGAACATAATTTCAGCCTGGTCTCAGCCAGGTGTTGAAGCTACAAATGTCCACCCAGCTGCCTGGTACAGGAAGATTGAGCCATGGCCAAGGGTAAGTCCAAGCAGTACCCAGGACAGAGATGTGGGAGGAAAAAGAAGGAAGGAACAGGGAGGGAGTGAAGAGGAAGGGAAGAAAGGTGAAGGAAGCGAGAGGAGGAAGGAAATGAGGGGGAGAGAAGGAGGAATGAGGAGGGTGTATAACTAAAAGCAGAATATATGCATTTAACACAATAGAGAAAGTAGAAGGAAAAAAAAAAGCCCTATCTTGGTCCATATGTCAACTATACAAAACGAGTGGAAACAAGAAAAAGAGAAAACAAAGCTTGAACCAAAATGGCAGACTTAAGGGTAAAGTTGTCAGTAGTGAAGTAAATGGAAAGGGTTAAATTTCTTATAAGGTGAAAAAAAAATTCTCAAACTGGTAAATAAAATAAAAAACTAAAAGATGGTAACTAATGCCACAAATAAGCAAGAAAATGAAGAAGTGAAAAAAAAAAGGAAA
>NW_006921766.1:336427-341163 GCF_000298275.1 Orycteropus afer afer | reverse complement strand
AGATTGCCCCATCTTCCTTCCAAGGAGTGGCATAATGTACTACACAAAAACACTGTTCTACATCCTACTTTGGTAAGTAACAACTGGCGTCTTAAAAGGTTGCAAGCAGCTATCTAGATGCAGCAATGGATCTCTCCTCATCTACAACAAAGAATGAAGAAAACCAAAGATGCATGGAAACAATTAGTCCAAAGGACTAGTGGACCATGCACACCTCAGCCTGTATGACCATGAGACCAGAAGAACAAGATGGTGCCCAGCTACCACTGTCAACCACTCAGAAAGAGATCAGTGCAAGAGACCCTGGATAGAGTGGGAAAACAATATGGAGCAAAATTCAAAATAATAAAAAAGACCCAGTTTCTGGTCTGATAGAACCTGGTGAGACTTCCAAGACTATGGACCTGGGTTACCCTTCAAGGCTAGTATTGAACTCACTTCCCTGGCTTCCAGTCTAACAACACACAGGCATATAGGGTGAATGTTTACACCAGGTAGATATACTTCTTAGAGTGATCAATCATGGGAGAACAGAATGGCAGTATTTGCACAGGGAGATAGCTCAGGGAGCAGGAATGCATAGGAAAGAAGGACACAGGGAAGAGGTAACTACAGGGAGGAAGGGGAAAGAGAGCTGTTACATTGTGGGTAATTGCAGTCAATGTCATGAATCAAATTGTCTATGAACTGGTGTATGGAACATGAATTTGCTTTTCACCCAAATCACATACACACACACACTCACACACAATGCCCACAAATGCTTTTTCAAAGATGAGGATCGTTAAACTGAAAAAAAAAAAAAAAATCTGCCTTCAGTGGGTCTTTTCTTTTGAAAGTAGATTGTCAGGTCTTTCTTCTGAGGCACCTCTGGATGGACTCCCACTGCCAACCTTTAGTTAGTAGCCAAGCATTAATCATTCATGCCACTCAGGGACTCCCAGGGACCATTATTTAGTCCAAAATAACTAAGGACACAAGGAAAAAAGGTATCCTGAATAAGAACCAGCAAAAATTGCAAAAACAAATGAAATGAAACCACAGAGACTCAAGTATTAGAATTGTCACACACACGTACAAACACTTATACATAAACACTTGAAAAAAGTAAAGATCGACTTTAAAATGTATTAAAAGAATAAGAACCTCTAAAAAGTGACCTAGTAGATTGGAGCAAATGATACAAGCATCTGGAAATGAAAAATTAAAAAAGCTGAAATTAAACTAAGTGTTTAGCTACAACAGTAGAGAGAATTGGTGAACTGAATGGTCAGAGGAAATTAGGCTGAATGAAGGACAAATAGACAAGAAATCAAAGCCATCATAGGCTAGACAGTGATGGTTAACATTTAATTAATGACAATTCCAGGAGACCAGAGAACCAGCTGGCAATTGTTTTGCTCTGTTGTACATAAGGTCACTTGGAGTCGGCTCCAGGCTAGCTAACAACAAAATATAAAATAAAACCTCACTGCTGTCGAGTGGGATCCGACTCATAGCGAACCCTCCTTGAGTTTCTGAGGTGATATCGTTATGGAAGTAGATTGTGCAACCTTCCTTCTGATGAGTGGTTGGTGGGTTTGAACCACCAGCTTTCTGGTGAGCAAAGACCTTAGGTGCTCCACCACCAGAGCTTCCACAACAAAATACATATGGTTTGAAACTGCCTCAGGGCCGCATGAGTAGCTCTCTCTCCCCCAGAAAGAGTAGGTCTCTGGAAACCATGGCAGGCCTCCAACATGGCCTGCAGGGGGATGTAGCCTGCCACCCAGAAGGGCAGAGACAACAGCCTGATGGAAAAGGGTTGCTGAAGGACAAAGGATGGGGAGGAGGCCTGGGCAATCAAAAAAGGCCTTCATGCCCAACAAAATATGTTGTTGGTTTTAATCAGTTGACCACTTTTGAAAGGCCAGCCAAGCTCAGTTAGAGCTATGTGCAGAGAGGACTGGGCTGAGAGAGAAGATGCAGAATGGGGATGGGAGAAGTCAGGAGAGAGGGCGCCTGGGCTGGGTGGAGGGTGGAAATAGAGTGGGGGGCAGAGTGAGAGGAGAAAGTGGTGAGGGAGGTGGGATGGATCAAGAGTGAGGATGGATCAGGTGTCCCAAGACTGGGCCAGTAGATGCAGGCATACACACAGAATGGCAGCTTGGTTTCAGGCCTGGGGAAGCAACAGGAACTCCTGAGAACCAGGCCCAGGATGGTGCCATGCTTGGGTTCCCCATGTCTTGGGGAGCCATGATTTCTCACCCAGGAGATCTGAGCAGCACCAGCGTCCAGGGAGCCCCTCTACTGCAAAGTATCCATTCCTTCTGACTTATGGTTTTGTCATTATTATGTCATCAAGCAGTTTTTATGGGTTGTGACTGGGGGGATCTGAGGTCTACTATTTGCTAAAGCAAATGGAACAAATGACAAGATAAAAGAGCTGAACTGAAGATTTCAAAGAGCAGCTTGAGCAGACAAAGCTAATTACTATAATGAAATGTGCAAAGACTTGGAATTAGAAAACCAAAAGGGAAGAACACACTTGGGATTTCTTAAGCTGAAAGAACTGAGGAAAAAATTTAAAACTCAAGTTGCAATATTGATAGATTCTTTGGGCAAAATATTGAAGTGATGCAGGAAACATCAAAAGAAGATGGAAAGAATACTCAGAATCCTGTACCAAAAAGAACTGGCCAATCTTCCTCCATTTCAGGGGGTAGCATATGATCTAGAACCAATGGTACTGAAGGAGGAAGTAGAAGCTGCAATGAAGGAATTGGTGAAGAACAAGGCTCCAGGAATTGATGGAATACCCACTGAGATGTTTCAACAAATGGATGCCCCACTGGAGGCACTCGCTTGGTTATGCCAAGAGATTTGGAAGATAGCTAGCTGGACAACTGACTGAGAGAGATCCACATTTGTACCCATTCCAAAAAGGGTGATCTCACAGAATGTGGACATTATCGAACAATATCATTAATATCACATTCAAGTAAGATCTTACTGAAGACGATTCAAAAACGTTTGCAGCAATATATTGACAGAGAACTTCCAGAGGTGCAAGCTAGATTCAGAAGAGAACGTGGAACAAGGGATATCATAGCTGCTGTGAGATAGATCTTGGCTCAAGGCAAAGAATACAAGAAAGATGTTTACTTGTGTTTTATTGACTATGCAAAGGCATTTGATTGTGTGGACCGTGACAAATTGTGGATAACATTGAGAAGAATGGGAATTCTCAAACACTTGATTGTACTCACAAGGAACCTGTACATTGACCAGGAGGTTGTTGTTCAAATGGAACAGGGGGACAGTGCATGGTTTCAAATCAAGAAGAGAGTGTTGTATCCTTTCCCCATTATTCAATCATATGCTGTGCAAATAATCTGAGAAGCTGGACTATATGAAGAAAAATGTGGCATCAAGATTGGAGGTGGAGGAAGAATCATTAACAACCTGTGATATGCTGATGACACAACTTTGATTGATGAAAATGAGGATGACTTGAGGCATTTACTGATGAAGATTGAAGAATACAGTCTACAGTATGGATTACATCTCAATATAAAGAAAACAAAAATCCTCACAACTAGACCAATAAGCAGCATCATGATAAATGGAGAAAAGACTGAGCTTGTCAAAGAATTCTCATTGCTTGGTTCTATAATTGATGCCAACGGAAACAGCAGTCAGGACACTAGATGATGTATAGCACTTGGGCAAGTTGGCTGCAAAGGAACTCTTTCAAGTGCTGAGGAGCAAGAATGTCTCCTTGAGGACTAAGGCACGCCTGGCACAAGCCATGATATTTTCAATACCCTCATATGCATGTGAGAGCTGGACAGTGAATAAGGAAGACCAAGGAAGAATTGATGCTTTTGAGTTGTGGTGCTGGCGAAGAATGCTGAAAGTACCATAGACTGCTAAAAGAACTAACAGATCTGTCTTGGAGGAAGTGCAGCTGACATGCCCCTTGAAAGCAAGAATGGCAAGAGTTCTCACCTACTTTGGTTATGTTGTCAGAAGGGACCATTCCCTGGTGAAAGATGTCATGTTTGGTAAGGTAAAGCGTCGATGAAAGAGGGGAGAACCTTCAAAGAGATGGATTGATACAGTGGCTACAATGATGGGTTCAAGTATAGCAAGGATCATGGGGCTGGCGCAAGATTGGGAGGTGTTTTGTTCTGCTGTGCATAGGGTCACTATGAGTTGGAAATGACTCAACAGCACCTAACAACAACAACGAGGTCTACTAGCTCCAGCCACTGCAAAACTACCCCCTCTGACTAGCGACCGCCGGTGTCTGACTAGGGACCCCCCATGCCCTCGGGTCAGGGCCACCCCACTCTCTCTGTGCCTCCCTGTCAGTGTGAAGGCTTCCTCCCTAATATTCCCAAGAAGTTGACCTTGACAGTGGGGGAGGACTGGTCATCCATGCCAGATGGTTATCCCACAAGTAAGAAGCTCAGGGTCCCAAAACAGTGACAGTCTTGATGCTGCATCCATGCCCCACCCTATGCCTTTTCCAGATATGCACAGGAGGGCTCTTGAGAGGGAGAGACAATGCTTTTATTTGGTGGCAAACAGATCACACATGTGGAACATTGAGCCAGGATTGAGAAGAGGTCACTGAATGACTCACAGAACCAGAGGGAATCCACCCAGGAGCCTAAGGACTCAGCACAGCCAGTTGGAGGGTAGAATGATTCTGGGGGCAAGAAGAGACCCCAGATTGGGCTCTGGCTCCA
>NW_006921766.1:334075-334587 GCF_000298275.1 Orycteropus afer afer | reverse complement strand
TGGCAGGGGGAGGGTGTGCAGCATGCAGGCTGGCAGCTAGACTTCTGGCAGCAGGAGGGCTCACAGGAGCTAGTGCAGACTGATTGGCAGGAGCTTGAGCCACAGGTTGCCTGGCAGCAGGGGCTGGACACACAGCTCACAGGGGTGCAGATGAGGGTCTGGCAGGAGGCTGGGGCACAGCAGGTGGGGGCACAGCAGGGTGGCTCGCAGCAGCTCTCTGGGCAGTTGTCCACTTCCAAAGAGAAGTCAGTGCAAGACTCACAGGACCCAGGCAGGCAGACACGGCTGCCATAGCTTAGGTCATTAGAGCAGACAGACATGTTGGAAGGAGGCATGGTGTGGGGTGGGGTGGGAAGAGGTGAAGTTGTAGAGGAGGAGGGTGTGAGTGAGTGAGTGAGTGAGGAGCTCTCTGGCTCCAGGGCTTTTATATCCCTCTGTGTTGTGTGTTGTCTCAACAGAGGCCCCAAAGCTTCCCTTCCTGGTTGGTGTCACAGCAGCAGCTGCTGTTGTTT
>NW_006921766.1:326847-328900 GCF_000298275.1 Orycteropus afer afer | reverse complement strand
TGACAAGACAATGGGATGGTATATATAAAACCCTGAAAGAGGAAAATTTCCAACCAAGAATTATGTACCCAGCAAAATTGTCCCTCAAATATGATGGTGACATTAGGGCATTCCCATATAAGCATAATTAAATAAATAAACAAATAAAAGAAAGGAAAAGAACCACATGATCACATCAATCAATACAGAAAGTTATCTGATAAAATTCAACACCCCTTCCTGATAAAAACTCTCAGCAAAATAGTCATAGAAGGGACATGGCTCAACATAACCAAAGTCATATATGCAAAAACAACAGCCAATATTATTCTCAATGGAGAGAAACTGAAACCATTCACTTTGCAAACAAGAACCAGACAAGGATGCCCTCTATCACTTCTATCCAACATTGTATTGGAAGTCTTCGCCAGGGCAATAAGGAAGAAAAGGAAATCAAACGCATCCAAATTGGTAAGGAAAAAGTCAAACTACTTCTATTTGCTGATGACATGATCCAATATCTAGAAAACCCAAGAGACTCAGTAAACAAAACAAAACAAAAACTACTGGAACTAATTGAGAGAGTTAGCATAGTGGCAGGATATAAGACCAACATACAAAAACAAGTCAGATTGCTCTACATCAGCAAAGAGATTGTTGAAAAATAAATAAAGAAATCAATTCCATTTCCAATAGCTACCAATTAAGAATAAAATACTTGGGAATAAATCAAGTATTTTAGGCACACAAAAACTACAAAACACTACTTCAAGAAACCATAAGTAATCTAAATAAATGGAAGAACATATCATGCTCATGGACAGGAAGATTGAACATTATGAATAGTCAATTCTACCTAAAGCAATCTAAACATTCAGTGCAATCCTAATCCAGATCCAATCAACATTCTTTAAGGATGTGGAGAAAGCAATCACTAACTATATATGGAAAGGAAAGAGACTTTGGATAAGCAAAGCAGTATTGAAGAAGAACAAAGAAAGAGGTTTCACATTCCCAGATCTCAAAACCTACCATACAACCACAGTAGTCAAAACTATCTGATATTGATACAGTGACAGACAGATAGACCAATGAAATAGAATTGAGAACCCAGAAATAGATCCATTGACCTACAGTCAGCTGATCTTTGACAAAGAGATGAAATCCATTAAATGGGGAAGAGATTTTCTGTTTAACAAATGGTGCTGGCAAAACTGGATATCCATTTGCAGAAAAATGAAACAAGATCTGTACCTCACACCATACACAAAAAGTAACTCCAGATGGATCAAAGACTTAAATGTGAAACCTAAAACTAGGGACAAATTTAAGAGCCCTAATGTATGGCATAAAAAGATTATCAAGCATAACCCAGAATGCATAAACAGCAGAAGAGAAACTAGATGGATGGGACCTTCTAAAAATTAAACTTTTATATGCTTCCAAAGACTTCTCCAAGAGTCAAGAGAGAACACACAGAATGGAAAAAAAAAATTTGTCAACAACATATCTGACAAGATATTTATCTATAAAATTTATAGAAAACTCCAACATATCAGCATCAAAAAGACAAACAATCCAATTAAAAATGGGCAGAAGACAAGAATAGACACTTCACCGAGGAGGATATTGAGGTGTCCAACAAACACATGAAGAAATTTTCATGATCATTAGCCATTATAGAGATGCAAAATAAAAAAACAATGAGATACCATCTTGCTCCAGCACTAGTAGCAAAGTTCAACAAGACAGAAAATAACAAATGCTAGCAAGGATGTGGAGAGTTTGGGACTCTCATACACTGCTGTTGTAACTCAAATGATAAAAACCACTGTGGAAGGCAGCATGGTGATTCCTTAAAAAGTTAGAATTAATGTGCTGCTTATGTACAGGAAGACAGCTCAGGGGGCAGGAGAGTATGGAGCAATGGACACTGGGAAGAGGTAACTATGGGGAGGAAGTGGGAGGGGAGCTGTTGCATTGTGGTAAACTATGGTCAATGACATGAGACAAAGTATATGTGAACTGCTGTATAGAAAGTGAATTTGCTCTGTAAATCTTCACCCAAATCACA
>NW_006921766.1:325333-326737 GCF_000298275.1 Orycteropus afer afer | reverse complement strand
ATTATATCTCATTGTTTTAATTGGCATGTAGCTGACTGTAATAAAATTGAATATTTTTTTCATATGTTAACTGCCTATGTTTGTGCATATGTAAGTGTGTGTGTGTGTGTGTGTGTCCTTCTACTTGGAGTCAATTTTTCTAGAGGAATATTCACATTATTGTTATTTTTCTTAAATACATTTTTACATATTAAATTTAATAATCTTGGAAAATACCATTTGACCTAGCCATTCCATTACTAGGTATATATCTTGAAGAAGTGAGAGCCAGGACAAGAAGGGATACATGCACACCCATGTTCATTGCAGCACTATTTACAATAGCAAAAAGATGGAAACAACCTAGGTGCCCATTAACAGAAGAATGGATAAGCAAACTGTGGTACATACACATAGTGAAATACTATGCGACCCTAAAGAATAACATAGAATCTGCAAAACACTACATATACCATGGATAAACTTGGAGAACATTATGGTGAGGAAATAAGTCAATCACAGGACAAATATTGTATTAGTTTATTATTGTAAAAATTCAACAAAGGTTTCTATATGGAAGGAAATTTTCTTTGTTGGTTACCAGAGATAGGAAGGGAGGGTAGGGAACACTACTAGATAGGAAAACACAAGTATTGATTTGTGTGAAGGGAAGGACAATGTACCAAATGTGAGTGATCAACATGGTGGCATTGAGGAAAAGGAAGACACAGAGAAGTGCATGGGAGGTACAGACAACAAAAATGAACCCTTTTGTACATAGAGAACTGTGTTTCCAGTGATGGTAAACCTTGATAAATGGGTGGACAGGCTGAATGATTAGGTATATCTAAGTAGGGGGCAGTGTACTCATGATCATATGTAGGGTTGGCAGACAATTTTTCTACAAGTGTATTTTATGTTCTGTAAGAATTCCCAGGTATATAGTAGAGCTGATAAGAGACAAGGTTGTAGTCACTTCTTGGCCACAGCCAGCAACCTGGAGGGAGCAAATAGTTGAATCTCTGGGGTCAGGACCATGGTCATAAGGGACATCAAGCTCAGTTGGCATAAGATACTACACAAAAATGTTGTTCCACATGCTACATTGACTAGTAGTGATTGGAATCTTAAAACATTGTGAAAGGCCATCTAGATGCAACAATGGGTCTCTCCTGGTGCAGAGCAAAGAACAACAAGGAAAACCACAGCTGCATGGAAACAACTGGCCCAGGAGACTGGTACACCATATGATCCTAATCCTACATGACTATGAGCCCAGAAGAACTACATGGTGCCCAGCTACCACTGTCAGCCACTCAGAGGGGGATCTATGTTGGAGATCCTGGATACAGTGGAAGAACAATGTGGAACAAAACCCAAAATCAAACAAACAAAAAGGGACCAAGTTTGCTGGTCTGATAGAGC
>NW_006921766.1:323240-324540 GCF_000298275.1 Orycteropus afer afer | reverse complement strand
TATTACATATAGACTCAAACAAACAAGGAAACAAAAAACAGGTGTATGTTTTCAAACCAAAGGAGCTCTGGTGATTCAGTGCCTAAGGCATTTCACTACTAATCAAAGGTTAGCAGTTCAAACCCGTCAGCCACTCGATGGAAGACTGGGCAATCTATTTCCATAAAGATTTGCCACCCCCTTAACCCATTGGGGGTTGCTCTGAGTTGGAATCAACTCCATGGCAGTGGGTGAGTTTTCATCCCAGAGTTTTTGACCATGGCTCAGTGCCTTCCTTGTATTGCATCCTATTGACATAATGTTTCTTATAACAAAAGTCAGAGGCCATCTTCTTGAGTGTTGTACATGGCAGACACACAGTTATTTATCTCTTTGTAGAATTGTGAATGCATATATAGTTCTACTGGCCTGTTTGTTTGGATACAGGTAGGAATGATGAGGTCATCTTGGAGAACTGCTGTGAAGAAGGACCCTGAAGATCATCAGTGAAAAATACAAACACAGAAGTTCTACTTCTGACCAACTGTCCTACCAAGAACAGCTGCCAAGTACAGATGGAATTGAAAAGTATCCATCTGAGTGCATCGGAGAGGGATCCTGGCAAACAGTACCAGGTTGTGGAGGGATCCTAGAATAAAGAGAAGTTCCCGGAGATGATCCCCGCCCTCTGCCATGGTGCATGATGCTTTGCCAATTCTTATCTATCCAAGCAGGAAGATTAGACATGGGAAGTGGTACTCACACAGGGTTGAAGAGATAAACGTTCAAGTTTGAAATCACCAAAGAGGAGTAGACTGTTAAATACATCAGAATTATACTTCATGTTAATTAATTATTATTAATTCCTAAGCCTACATACTAGGGATGTAAGTGAACTGGAAAGAGATCTGCCCTCAAATACACCATACCATAACTTTGCACAAACTCAATCCCTATGACACTCAGGCATTCTGCTCTATTTGTGACTGCATGAGAGGAAGGAAATGTAACCCACTCTGGAGGAAGGCTACATCAATCTCAGGCTCTTCTGTACTTCCGCAGCCTGCATACAATGTTCAACATTCAATAAATATCACTGAGAATGAAAGAAACACAAAAATAAAGCAAACAACAGAAGCACATTTTAGGGAGTCCACATTTTGGGGTTGTCCATATAATGGAGTAATTGTGTCCAAATACTAAAGTTCTGTAAAAGGCAATAGCAGAGAAGACGAATGTAACCTGGGAACTGGAATTCATTTTTCAAAGAATAAAATGGAAATTATAGAACTGAAAAAGATGATTATTGAAATTGAAATCC
>NW_006921766.1:318556-320242 GCF_000298275.1 Orycteropus afer afer | reverse complement strand
AAGGCTTACAGGAGCTAGTGCAGACTGATTGGCAGGAGCTGGACCCACAGGTTGCCTGGCAGCAGGGGCTGGACACACAGCTCAGGGGGGTGCAGATGAGGGTCTGGCAGGAGGCTGGGGCACAGCAGGTGGGGGCACAGCAGGTAGACTGGCAGCAGGTGGGGGCACAGCAGGGTGGCTTGCAGCAGCTTTCTGGGCAGTTGTCCACCTCCCAGGAGGAGTCAGTGCAAGACTCATAGGACCCGGGCAGGCAAATATGGCTGCCATAGCTTAGGTCATTAGAGCAGACAGACATGTTGGAAGCAGCCATGTTGTGGGGTGGGGTGGGAAGAGGTGAAGTTGTAGAGGAGGAGGAGGGTGTGAGTGAGTGAGTGAATGAGTGAGTGAGTGAGGCACTCTCGGCCTCTAGGGCTTTTATATCCCTCTGTGTTGTGTGTTGTCTCAACAGAGGCCCCAAAGCTTCCCTTCCTGGTTGGTGTCACAGCAGCAGTTGCTGTTGTTTTCATGGTACATGTTCCTTGTTTTGACACTACTTGCTTTGAGGCTCCTGTGCGACCTGTGTTGGTCCCAAGGAAGCCAAAAGAAATGCGTCCAGTACATCAAAATACCTCCAAGACACCAGCACAGAAGCCGTCAGTCAATTTTTAAAGGGAAGCCCTCTGCAGTTCCCTGTGCGGTTTGCTCATTACTTTGTGCGTTGAGTATGGGAATCGGAGACATAGTCATAGATCTGTCTGAGCATGTTCACCTGGCCTTGTACCAGACCTGCTCTGTGGGTGATGTCACCGATTATCATTGGATCTGGAGGACCTGTGACCGACCGATGGTTTGTGGGCAGATGTGTGGGAACCATGTCTTCCTGGTGGCATAGATCAGTGCAGGTGGGATGCAGACCTAGTACAGTAGGGATGCCATGAGGTGCAATTGGCTTCTGCTGTGCTGTAACTTCAAATTTTACACAAAAAGCATTTATGAATGCTCATACCTTCCTCTGTCCTCAAATACCAGTCAACACTTGCAACAGTCCTTGTGTACCACTGAGAATAAAGTCTCTACCCTTAGTTTCTACCCGGTCTCCTACAGGCCAGGACATCATTTGTAGGTGGTGGCCATGAACCCAGCCTTCTGTGTCATCTCCTGGAATTGTTGCAGTAAATGCACAAACCACAGGGCTGTGCATATCTCACACCCTGTGTAAAATGACTGAAAATCCATACTCAGCATGACACTTGCATCCCAATAAGCACACAGTGCCTGTTTGTAGGGTCCCTCGTCCTTTCCTGTAGCCAGTGTTTTCAGCTGAGGCTCAGAACAGTGGGTCCTGAGCAACCTTCCACTAGTCAGGTCTGCTAGTCAGCCAGCCCAGAGCACCCTGAGGGCATATGGGGTACTGAGCCCTGTAGGACTGAGGCCTCACTGTGCTCTCATGAGGCAGGACTCACACTCTGCCTGCAAGCTTCATAATAGAGGCAGCCCTGGTCACCACACCACTCCCAGGGCCCAATCAACCCTGGTCAGGGTAGGGAGAAGGACCAGACTGTGGAGCTATTCTGACTAGAGCTGGGACTGGTTTTCAGGCTGCGAGGGAAGGACCTCCGAAGTGACCTATGGTGTCCCATGGCAGCAGGGAGTGTAGACACTGAATCCTCTGCCATTCCTTCTCTCTTCCCCATCTTGTTTTCTAGG
>NW_006921766.1:304315-318033 GCF_000298275.1 Orycteropus afer afer | reverse complement strand
TCATTTGATGAAGCAACATAACCTTGATACTAAAACCAGGCAAAGACATCACTCAAAAGGAAAGCTACAGACCAATATCCCTCATGAATATAGATGCAAAAATCTTCAACAAGATCCTAACCAATACATTCCAACAACATATCAAAAAAATAATACATTTTGACCAAATGAGGTTCATGTCAGTTATGCAAGGATGGTACAACATTAGAAAAACAATTATCATCATCCAACACATAAATAAAATAAAGGAAAATAACCACAGGATCATATCAATCGATGCCGAAAGGCATTTGATAAAATTCAGCATACCTTTCTGATAAAATCTCTCAGCAAAATAGGCATAGAAGGGGCATTCCTCAACACAACCAAAGGCATAGATGCAAAAACAACTGCCAACATTATTCCCAATGGAGAGAGACTGAAACCATTCACCTTGTGAACAGGAATCAGACAGGATGCCCTCTATCACTTCTATTCAAGAATGTATTGCAAGTCCTGTTGTTATTGTTGTTGTGTGCCGTCAAGTCGGACCCGACTCATAGCGACCACTACTTGGGTTTCTGAGGCAGTATCACTACGGAATTAGATTGCCCCATCTTACTTCTGAGGAGTGGCTGGTGGGTTTGTATCACCAGCCTTCTAGTTGTCAGTCAAGTGCCTTAGGCACTATGTTACCAGAGCTCCTGTCCTAGCCAGGCAAAATTGCTAACTTAGAAGTCAAACTACTTCTATTTGCCGATGATGTGATCTGATACCTAGAAAAGCCAAGAGACTCAGTAAACAAACAAACAAACAAAAAAACACTGGAATTAATTGAGAGTGTTAGCATAGTGGCAGGATACAGGATCAACATAGAAAAATGAGTTGGATTTCTCTATATCAGCAAAGAGATTGCTGAAAAGAAATAAAGAAATCAATTCAATTTACAGTAGCTACCAAATAAAAATAAAATACTTGGGGAATGAATCTTACCCGGGACACAAAGACCTGTATAAAGAAAGCTACAAAACAGTACTCCAAGAAACCATAAGAGATTTAAATAAATGGAAGAACATACCATGCTCATGCATAGGAATATTGAACGTTATGAATAGATCAATTCTACCCAAAGCAATGTATGTATTCAGTTGCAATTCCAGATCCCATCAACATTCTTCAAGGAAGTGGAAAAAGCAGTCATTAACTCTATATGGAAAGGAAAGACTACTCAGATAAGCAAAGCACTATTGAAAAGAAGAACAAAGTAGGAGGTCTCACATGCCCAGATCTCAAAACGACAGTAGTGAAAATTAACTGGTATTGATACAATGACAGACAGATAGACCAATGAAATAGTGAGAGCCAGGACAAGAACAGATACATGCACACCCATGTTCATCGCAGGACTATTTACAATTGCAAAAAGATGGAAACAATCTAACTGCCCATCAACTGAAGAATGGATAAGCAAACTATGGTACATCCACACAGTGAAATACTATGTGACCATAAAGAATAATGTAGAATCCGCAAAATACTACATACCATGAATGATCTTGGAGGACATTATGCTGAGAGAAGTCAGTCAATCACAGAAGGACAAATATTGTATTAGTTCATTATTGTAAAATGTCAACAAAGGTTTCCATATGGAAGGAAATTTTCTTGTTGGTTACCAGGGGTAGGAGGAGAGGGGAGGGAACACTGCTAGATAGGTAGAGACGAGTATTGATTTGGGTGAAGGGAAGGACAATGTACAAAATTTGAGTGATCAACATGGTGGCATTCAGGAAGAGGAAGACATAGAGAGGTGCATGGGAGGTACAGACAACAAAGATGAACCCCTCTGTACATACAGAACTGTGTTTTCAGTGATAGCAATCCTTGATATACGGGTGGGTAGATGGGTGGACAGGCTGAATGATTAGGTATATCTATGCAGGGGGCAGTGTACCCATGACCATATGTAGGGCTGGCAGACAATGTTTCTACAAGTGTACCTGTATGTTCTGTAAGAATTCCCAGGTATATATTAGAGCTGACAAGGGACAAGCTTGTAGTCACTTCTTGGCCACAGCCAGCTACCCGGAGGGAGCGAATAGTTGGACCTGTGGGCTTACATTTATGGTCGTAAGGGACATCAATCTCAACTGCCATAACATACTACACAAAAACATTGTTCAACATCCTACTTTGACGAGTAGTGACTGGGATCTTAAAAGCTTGCGAGGGGCTGTCTAGATGCAATGTTCGGTCTCTCTTTGTCCAGAGCAAAGGAGAACAAGGGAAACCACAGATGTAGGGAAACAATTGGTCCAGGAAACTGGTACACCATATGATCCTTAGCCTATATGACTATGAGACCAGAAGAACTACATGGTGCCCAGCTACCACTGTCAGCCACTCAGAGGGGGGTCTATGTTGGAGATCCTGGATACAGTGGGAGAACAATGTGAAACAAAACTCAAAATCAATGAAACAAACAAACAAAAAGGGACTAAGTTTGCTGGTCTGATAGAGCCTGGTGGAACCCTTGGGACTATGGCCCCTAGCTGCCCTATAGGTCTGAAATTGAACCCACTCCTGTGATTTCCAGCCAAACAAAAGACAGGCATATGAGCTGAACGTTTACATTATGTAGATACACTCCTTGGAGACATCAGTCATGGGAGAATAGAAGGCCTGTGTACTCACAGGGAGATAGCTTGGAGGCCAGGAGTGTAAGGGAGGGAAAGACACAGGGAAGAGGTTACTATGGGGAGGAAGTGGGAAGCGAGCTGTTGTATGGTGGGAAATTCCAGTCAATGTCATTAGACAAGGTGTATATGAACTGCTGTATGGAAAATGAATTTGCTCTGTAAACATTCACCCAAATCACAATTAAAAAAAAAAAAAAAATGTTCACATTAGATGCCAAGTGGGAAATAGGCCACAGAATTCTAGACACTGTGTAACTACAATTGTGTGAAACAAATCCATCAGAAAATCTCAATGGAAAATTTGACTGCCTCTAATTAAACAAAAAAGCTAATAGCATGTGGGGTGTCTCTAACTGGGAAGAACAGAAGGTTTTTAATTCTTTTGACATTTCTGTAATCTCTGAATTTCCTTTGCTAAGGAGCTCTGGTAGCATAATGCCTAAGGCACTTGACTGCTAACAAGAAGGCTAGTGGTTCAAACCCACCAGCCACTTCTCAGAAGGAAGGTTGGAAAATCTACTTCCATTGTGACACCACCTCGGAAACCCAAGGACCGGTTGCTATGAGTCATGGCTGACTCGATGGCACATAACAACAACAACAGTATTCCATATAGGCTCAAAAAAACAAGCAAACAAAATACAGCTGTATATTTTCAAACCAAAGGAGCTCTGGTGGTGCAGTGCTTAACGCGTTTCACTACTAACCAGAGGTTGGCGGTTCAAACCCACCAGCCACTCCATGGAAGGAAGATTGGGCAATCTACTTCCATATTTACCACCTCTTTAACCCAACGAGGCTTGCTTTGAGTCGGAATCAACTCCATGGCAGTGGGTGGGTTTTGAAATGTAGAGTTTTTGACCATTGCTTTCCTTGTATTGCATCCTATTGAAACAATGTTTCTTACAACAAAAGACAGAGGCAATCTTCTTGAATTGTGTACATGGCACATACACAGTTATTTATCTCTTTGTAGAATTGTGAATGCATATATAGTTCTACTGGCCTGCTTGTTTGGATGCTGGTAGGCATGATGAGGTCCTCTTGGAGAACTGCCGTGAAGAAGGACCTTGTAGATCATCAATGAAAAATACAAAGACAGAAAGTCTGCTTCTGACCGACTGTCCTACTAAGAACAGCTGCCAAGTACAGATGGAATTGAAAAGTATCCATCTGAGAGCATCGGAGAGGGATCCTGGCAACCAGCACCAGGTTGTGGAGGGATCCTAGAAGAAAGAGAAGTTCCCTAGATGATCACTGCACTCTGCCATGGTGCATGATGCTTTGCCAATTCCTATCTGTCCAAGAAGAAAGATTAGACATGGGAAGCAGTACTCACAAGGGTTGAAGAGATAAAAATTTAAGTTTGAAATCACCAAAAAGTAGTAGACTGTTAAATACCTCAGAATTACAGTTCTTGTTAATTAATTATTATTAACTCCTAAGGCTATGCTTGAAGGATATAAGTGAACTAGAAAGAGATCTGCCCTCATAAACACCATATCATAATTTTGCCCAAACACAATCCCTATGACTTTCGGGCAATCTGCTCTATTTGGGACTGCATGAGAGGAAGGAAATGTAATCCATCTCTGGAGGAAGGCTACATCAATCTCAGCCTCCTCTGTACTTCTGCAGCCTGCATGCAATGTTCAACATTCAATAAATATCACTGAGCATGACAGAAATACAAAGACAAAGCAAACAACAGAAGTACATTTTAGGGGTTCCACATTTTGGAGTTTTCCATATAATGGAGTAATTGGGTCCAAATACTGGAGTTATGTTTAAGACAATAGCTGAGAAGAAGAAGAATGTAACCTGGGAACTGGGATTCATTTTTTCAAAGAATAAAATGGAAACTATAGAACTGAAAAATATGACTATTGAAATTGAAATCCCAGTAGTTGCATTTGACAGCAGAATATATGGAACAAGAGAAGAGAGCAATAGTCAGCTGGAGGAAGTCAACAGGGAACATCAGGACTGAACCACATTCAACAGAGAAAATCAGCTAAAAGAATCATGATTCTGGGAAGAAGAGCTTTCTCTTCCTCGTCAATAGTTCTGAGATGAAAGTATAAATTGATTTGTATTTATTTGTTGTTGTTGTTGTTGTTATGCGCCGTCAAGTCGACCCCGACTCATAGCGACCCCTCCTTGGGTTTCCGAGGCAGTATCACTATGGAAGTAGATTGCCCAACCTTCCTTCCGAGGAGTGGCTGGTGGGTTTGAACCACCAGCCTTCTGGTTAGCAGTCAAGTGCTTTAGCCACTATGCTACCAGAGCTCCTATTTAGGAAGGATTTATTGCACACCTATTGTTATGGGTTGAATGGTATCCTTGAAAAACATAAGTTGAAGTCTTAATCTCTATGCCTGTGAATGAACATGATCCTGTTTGAAAATAGGGTTTAGAACATATCAGTTAGCATAAGCTCATATTGGAGTAATGCACACCCTAATTTCATTTGTGTGGTGTCCTTGAAGGAAAGGAGAACACATACAGTGCCACATACAGGGGAAAGACGGCCAGGTGGTGATGGAGGTAGAGACTGGGGGGATGCAGCCATAGACAAGGAACACCTGGTGCTACCAATATTTGAAAAAGGTGGAGGAAGTATCTCCACAAAGCCTTTAGAGAGAGGGTGGCGCTGCTGACACCCTGAATTTGGACAAAATTTAGCTAAAGCTAATGGAAGAAATGATGAAGTAAAAGAGCTGAATAGAAGATTTCAGAAAGTGGCTTGAGAGGACAAAGGAAAGTATTATGGTGAAATATACAAAGACCTGGTGTTAACAAATCAAAGGGGAAGAGCATGCTCAGCATTTCTCAAACTGAAAGAACTGAAGAAAAATTTCAAGTTTCAAGATACAGTATGGAAGGAGTCTATGGACAAAAGATTGAATGATGCAGGAAATATCAAAAGAAGATGCAAGGAATACACAGAGACACTGTACCAGAAGCAACTGGTTGACATTCTACCATTTCAGGCAGTTAAATGTAATCAAGAAACAGTGGTATTACTATGAGCCCTTTACTGTAAAAAGACATAGAATGGTTTGCTTGAGAAAGGGAACTCATTTTGTAGATTACTGGGGTGGGGAGGGAAGAGAGGGATAAATTTCAGGCTATTTGGGAGCTATGGTAGCATAGTGCCTAAAGCACTTGACTGCTAACCAGAAGGCTGGCGGTTCAAACCCATCAGCTACCCCTCGAAGGAAGATGGGGCAATCTACTTCCGTAGTGATACTGCCTCAGAAACCCAAGGAGGGGTTGTGATGAGTCGGGTCCAACTCGATGGCACATAATAGCAACAACAACAACAAATATTGGTGAGTAGCAACTGGGGTCCTAAAAGGTTTCAAGCAGCCATGTAGAGTCAGCTAATGGTCTCCTATTATCAGAAGCAAAGAAGAGTACAAAAAAGCAAGACAGTAGGAAGTAATCAGCCAGAGGACACAATGGTCCTCAAGACCAGAGTAACTAAATGGTGCATGGCTACCAATGCCAACCACTCAGGAAAGGATCAAATCTGGAGAACCTGGATAGAGTGTGAGAAAAACACGGAACAAAATCCAAAAACTCAATAATGACAAGAATTACTGGTTGGATGGAATACTCTGCCCCTGGGATACATTCTGGCCCTGGAATAAAACTCACTCCCAGGGGATGGCTCTCAGCCCTATAGTAAACAAGACATACACGCAGACCTCTCAACCCAGGATGATGCAGCCACATACTCTATGGAAGTGCATCCCATAGAGCAATCGACCATGGGGCACCAGAGGGGCAACATTTGCACAGAGGAAATGCAGGACATACAGGAGTGCATAACTATTAGGGGCATTGGGGGAGGGTTACTGGTCAGGGAGGGGAGGAGACTGGATTAGGGTTGGAGATGGTAAATGGACAGTGAAACTAAATGTACACATAATATTGAATGCAAAACAAACTCTGCTCTGTAAACTTGCACCTAAAGCACAATAAAATGAATAAATAAATAAAAGAAAATAAAAATAAAGACTGATGAATGTCTGGAGGGAAAAAAACAAAACAAAAAACAATGGTATTGAAGGACAGATTTTAAGTTGTCCTGAAGGAATTGGGAAAAACAAGGCCCCAGGAATTGAGGGAACACCAACTGAGATATTTTGCCACACAGATGCAGCATTGGAGGAACTCATTCATTTTGTCAAGAAATTTGGAAGACAGCACATGGCCAGTTTTTTGTTCTGTTCAACATGATGAGTTGAAACTGGTAAGTTGAAACTGACTTGATGGCACCTAACAACAACAAAAAGGCTGTCCTTGAGGCACCACTTGGTTTGCATGTGGGAGGTCTGGAAAAAAGAATGGGTTCATATTTGAGATAAAATTTTTAATTGGTTTGTTTTTGGCTGTAGATTATGTTGCACTCTGAAATACCATAGCTTTATGATATGTTTTAATACTAAGGAGATCAAGTCCCCCATCATCAGTATTTCTTTTTAACGTCTCTCAACTATTCTTGTTTATTGTCTTTGCTATTATCTTCCCCATTCTCCTTCACCACTAGAAGGTAAACTCCATGTGAGCAGAGAACTTGTCTTATTCAATATTCAATCTCTAAATACCTAAAATAATATCTGGCATAAAGTAGACCTATAGTGAAAACAGGTTAAAAAATGATTTTTTTTTTCCCACAAAAGTTATTGAATAATAATTTTGAGTCCTGAAAATGGTTGTATCATGCCAACATTTTCTTACTATGCATAAAATGTTGTGAAGTTCTGCTTCCATGAGTGGTGGAAAAGTTTGTATCAGACTAGCTTCTAGCTGAGAAAAAATTGGAGACTTGGGTTTTAAAAAGATCCCTGTCAATATCATGCTGCAATCATTTTTGAATTATCTTCAGCAAAATTTTACTTGTGTGTGATAGTAATGTATTGATAGATAATTTCTGCATTCTGTTGTATCTTATTTCCATAGGCAATCTATAAATATTACTTCACGGAAACTCTATGAAGTAGCTCTACTCTTTAATATTGGGGTCACCATGAGTTGGGGCCCAATTTGACAGCAGGTAACAACAATAAAGGAGCTCTTATAGTGCAATGCCTAAGGCATTTGCCTGCTAACGAAAAGGTTGGTGGTTCAAACCCACCAGCTGCTCTGTGGAAAGAAGGTGGGTCAATCTGCTTCTGTAAAGATTTACTGCCTCAGAAACCCAATGGGAGGTGCTATGAATCATCATGGACTTGATAGCAGTGAGTTTGGTTTTTAGTTTAACAGCAACAATAGGAGAGGCATTTAAAATTGATCAAAGACATCAACTCCTAGATTAAAGAAGCATTAAATAATTCCAAGCAAGAAAAGAAGGAAGGAAAACACACTAGGCACACTAAGGCTGCAATCCAGACAAAGACTGAATGGACACACTAAAGTCAAAAGAGGAACAGTAAGTTTGACAGATGACTTCTCAGTAGAAATGATGGAAGCTGGAAAACAATGGAATGGTATCATTTGCTGAAAGAAAATAACCATAAAGTTAGAGTTCTACAACTGTGGAGGAAGATCCTCCAAAATGGGAGCAGGATAATGACATTCTAATGCAAGTAAAACACAGGGAGTATGTCACTAGCTGGAGTTACACTAAAGGCAATATTAAGAGGAGCTTTACAGCAGGAAGAATATTACCATGAGCAAACAAAGACATTGATAAACAAATGAAGTGTGACACAAGAAGGCTATAGATACATAAATGTCAATGAATATTGACAATTAAAATATCTTGTGAGCTTTAAAATTTTTATAGAAGTAAAATACAGGGTGACAATATCATAAAAGTGAAGAAGGTTCAACACAGTGTTAAAATGTTCTAAGTACGATGTGTTCTAAGTACACATCCGATCTGCAGCCTATACGACTATGAGACCAGAAGAACTAGATGGTACCCGGCTACCACTGTCATCCACTTGGAAGGGGATCTATGTAGGAACAATGTGGAACAAAACTCAAAATCATTTGGAGAGAAAAAAAGGGGGGGGGGACCAAGTTTCCTGGTCCAATAGGGCCTGGTGGAACCACTGAGACTATGGCCCCTAGCTGCCCCTCAGGTCTGGAATTGAACCCACACCTGTGGTTTCTAGCCAAACAGAAGACAGGCATATGAGTTGAACATTTACCTCAGGTAGATACACTCCTTGGAGAGAACAATCATGGGAGAAAGCAGGGCTGCTTATGCACAGGGAGATAGCTCAGAGGGTAGGAGTTCATGGAGGGATGGACACTGGGAAGAGGTAACTATGGGATGGAAGTGGGAGGGGAGCTATTGTATTGTGGTAAACTGTGGTCAATGTCATGAGACAAAGTGTATGTGAACTGTTGTATGGAAAGTGAATTTGCTCTGTAAATCTTCACCCAAATCACAATAAAAAAAAATGTTCTAAGTACAATGGGAAATAGTGAAAAGCCTAATTTATGGTCAACTTAAAAATTCAGAAATTCATGTAATCTCCTCAAAAATAATTTAAAAATGTGTAACTAACTAGGAAGTAGATGAGAGAAAATAGAAGAATGAAAATCTCAAAACAGTCCAAAACTCCTAAGCAAGGAGAGAAAAAGAAATAGGCTTAAGCAGAAAACAAACCAAGACGGTAGGTATCAACTCAATGCTCTGCATCCTTGTCAGCCCTTGATACTGTCAGATCTGTTGTTTAGTCATTCTTCTTGGTGTGTCATGGTATGCTGGGGTTTTATTGTGCATTTCTCTGATGACTTGTGATGTTGAACATCATATGCATTTCATGTATTTCTTTGCCATCTGTATCCCTTCTCTGGCCCATTTATTATGTGGCAAAATACTAAGTGTTGTGTCATTCCATCCATATGACATTTTGGAAAATGGCAAAACTACAGAGATTTAAAAAAAAAAAATGAGAGAGAGGGAGAAATAGGAAAAGAAAAAAGATCAGTGGTAGCCAGGGTCTGGGCAAGAAATGTAGATTGAGTATGAAGAAGCATGAAGGAACTTTCTGGAATGATGGAAACAGTCAATATCTTGAGTGTGGTGGTGCTACACAACTGTATGTATTTGTCAAGACTCAGAATTGACAAAAAAGGAGTAAAGAACTGAATATCCTATATGCTAAAGAAACTAAACCATAAATAGAAGCTTTCCTACAAAGAAAACTCTAGGGACCAATACCTTCACCAGTGAATTCTCCTAAACAATTAGGAAGGAAATCACACCAATCTTGAACTTCTTACTTTGTTTTATTAGGAAGGCACAGTTTTCCAGCCCTCAGAACCTGGAGGCCTGAAGTGATTACTTCTAGTGAAAACAGCGAAGAGTTTTGTGTGATGCCCAGGAGGCTGTGTGGGCATGGCCCGAGGGCATGGAGGCATGGTGGGGAGGGGCCAGAAGCAGCCTGGAGAATGGCCATGGGCAGTGGATGACAGGGAAATTGTTAGGTGATGAGAACACACCTGTGTGGGAAGGAAGTTATCCACTCAGGACTGCAGTACAGAGGTCCTGATGGGGTCCCCATTTTATCTCCTGTAGAGTTAATACTCTGATTGTTGAAGTTTGAAGGCTTCACAAGCTACAGTGTCTGCACTGCTGCATTTGAAGTTGCGAAGTCAAAACATAAAGATCTAAAAGACAAAGAAGGTGAGGTCATTGATTTGTCCAGAGGAGGGCCAGGTCATTGGAGTTGAAAAGGAGGCCACAAGCAAGGAAAGAGCCTGGGTTTCTGGGATGACCACTGAAATTATAGTGTGAATTTTCCTGGATTCCACATCTTCTAGCTCAGGGGCAAGGCTAGAATGGCAGACTCAAGGACTCGTCTAAATGGTAGGATAGTAATTGAAGAGAGGAGTGTGAGGCCACAAATTTCCAGATGGATCTAACCCCAGCTGACCTTCTGAGGATGCACTGATGAGCAGCAGGATGTTTGGGCTGAGTTGAGACACAATAGGCTGGTCAGGAGCACATGGAGGAGCAGAGCAAGACAACCCAAGAGGAGGTTGGGGCACAGGAGGAGGAGGTGGGCACACAGAAGGCCAACTTGCACACACTAAGGAAGTTCATAGCAGGAGGCAGCATAGGCAGAGGGCTATAAGCACAGTAGATAGGCACACAGCAGACAGGCTTGCAGCAGACAGGTCTGCGGTCAGCGAGTAGGTGTAAGACATGCACCTGACAGCTAGCCTGCTGGCATCAAGAGAAAGCACTGGAGCTGGTGAAGACCAATGGGCATAGGCTGGACACAAAGACCTCCTAGCAGCAGCAGCTGGACACACACAGCTCACAAAGGTACAGATTAGGTCAGGCAAGGAGCCCAGAACACAGCATGTGGGGGTGTAGCAGGTGGAGGTTGACCAGGTGCACTGGCAGCAGTTTGGGGCACAGCAGGTGGGGCTCTCAGCCTCAGTGGCTCACAGCAGTTCTCTGGACAGTCATCCACCTGCCAGGGGGAGCTGGTGCAAGATTCACAGGCACCAGATAGTCAGACATAGCTCCCATAGCTCAAATCACTAGAGTAGACAGACATGGTGAATGCAGCCCTGGTGCGGTGACAGCTGGCACATGGTGAGATGGTGGAGAAGTGTGTGAGTGCATGAATGAGTAGTTCTGGATTGTGGGGGCTTTTATATCTCTCAATGTGTGTTTTCCCTGAAGCAGGACTCCAGGAAGCTGTATCTATCATTGGTGTTTTGAGACAGGAGGACACTTATTAGGCTAGGTCTGTTGCTGAGTGATGTCCTGCCTCAGTTCATGAACCTTAGATATCATCAGGAGATAGCTGCCACCCTGATCTGAATATGGCTATAGCAGTGACCACAGAGAGGGGCACCTCTGGACAGTTGACCCCACAGCATCCACCCTTAGGTATTGGGTACTTGGTCCAGTAATCATCATGGGGGCTCCCTCATGTGCACCCAATTCCTATCTGCAGGACTTCACACAGGATAGGCTTGGCCTGACTTGGGATTGGGAGAGAGTTAGGGATGAGTGCCTTGTTTCAGGGGAGCGACATTTGAAGAAGGAACTTCCTGGTGGCTCTGTAGTTCCATGACCACAATGTGGTACTCGGGCAGGAAGGAGAGTGAGGACTGTGGGCGGCAGAAGAGATGCCTGAGAGAACCCCTCTCCCCTGCTGTCTCAAGGAGGCAGAATATTCCAATAAGGCCACCTTTCCTGGATCGTCCAATTCATTAGGGAGAACCAGATTTGAACCTGTCTCCACAGACAAAAGTCTGTTGTCCTGAGCATGGCAGCCCCAAGTTAGGACGTGAACATGAGGAGAGGGTTTAAGTTGGAGGAGGCAGGTGTGAAGCAAGGGAGTGTGATGAGGCTCAGAGACATATCCTGTTGGTAAAGCCAGTCAGTGCCCTGGCAGTGAGCCAGGTAGATCAGGCTGTGACCCTGGGGCCAGGAAGGGACCTGAGAGGCCATATCAGGTGCAGTTATGAGTGGTCATAGAGATGATCCTCTCTCTTAGAGCCTGAGCCCTCAGCAAGGCCAAGAGTCACAGCTGAGAATGGCTATATTCACTCTTAACATAAACTCAGCCTGGTCTCAGCCAGGGGTTGAAGCTACAAATGTCCACCCAGCTGCCTGGTATGGGAAGATTGAGCCATGGCCAAGGGTAAGTCCAAGGAGTACCTATAACAGAGATGTGGGAGGATAAAGGAAGGAAGGAAGGGGGAGGGACTGAAGAGGAAGGGAAGGAAGGTGAAGAAAGAGAGAGGAGGAAGGAAGTGAGGGGGAGGGATGGAGGAATGAAGAGGGTATATAACTAAAGCAGAACATACGCATTTAACACAAGAGAAAAAGTAGAAGGAGAAAAAAGCCTTATCTTGGTCCATCTGTCAACTACATAAAACCAGTGGAAACAAGAAAAACAGAAAACAAAACTTGAATAAAAATGAAAATTAAAAAAAAAAAATGGTAACTAATGTCACAATTAAGCAAGAAAATAAAGAAGTTTAAAAAAAAAAAGAAAGAAAAGAAAAAACAACCTCACTGCCATTGAGTCCATTCTGACTCATAGGGACCACTACTTGGTTTCTGAGGTGGTAAATCTTTATGGAAGTAGATTGCCCCATCTTCCTTCAAAGGAGTGGCATAACATACTACACAAAAACACTGTTCTACATCCTACTTCAGTAAGTTACAACTGGGGTCTTAAAAGCTTGCAAGCAGCCATCTAGATGCAGCAATGAATCTCTCCTTATCTACAGCAAAGAAGGATGAAGAAAACCAAAGACACATGTAAACAGCTAGTCCAAGGGACTGGAGTACCATGCAAACCTCAGCCTGTATGACCATGAGACCAGAAGAACTAGGTAGTGCCCAGCTACCACTGTCAACCACTTAGAAAGAGATCAGTGCAAGAAATCCTAGACAGAGTAGCAAAACAATATGGAACCGAATTCAAAATCATAAAAAAAGACCCGGTTACTGGTCTGATATAGCCCAATGAGACCCCTGAGACTATGGTCCCTGGTTATCCTTCAGGGCTAGACTTGAATTCACTACCCTGGCTTCCAGCAAAATAGCACATAGGCATATAGGATGAATATTTATACCAGGTAAATACACTCCTTAGAATGATCAATCATGGGACAACAGAAGGGCAGTATTTGCACAGGGAGATAGCTCAGGGAGCAGGAATGTATAGAAAAGAAGGACACAGGGAAGAGGTTAACTACAGGGAGGAAGTGGAAGGGAGCTGTTACATTGTGGGCATTGCAGTCAATGTCATGAATCAAATTGTGTATGTACTGGTGTATGGAACGTGAATTTGCTTTTCACCCAAATCACACACACACACACACACACACACACACACACACACAATGCCCACAAATGCTTTTTCAAAGATGAGGATCATTAAACTGAAAAAAAAAAAAAAAATCTGCATTCAGTGGGTCTGATCTTTTAAAAGTAGATTGCCAGGAGGCGGGGCAAGATGGCGGACTAGGCAGAAGGATTGCACAGACCCTCTTCAACAAAGAAAAGGGAAACCAATTAACACAGACACAGAAGAT
>NW_006921766.1:291813-298479 GCF_000298275.1 Orycteropus afer afer | reverse complement strand
AAAAAAAAAAAAAAAAAAAAGTAGATTGCCAAGTCTTTCTCCTGAGGCACCTCTGGATGGACTCCACTGCCAGCCTTTTGTTAGTAGCCAAGCACTTAATCATTTGTGCCACTCAGGGACTCCCAGAGACCATTATTTAATCCAAAATAACTAAGGACCCAAGGAAGCAAGGCATCCTGAATAAGAATCAGCAGAAATTGAAAAAACAAATGAAATGAAATCATAGAGAATTCCAAGTATTAGAATTGTCACACATACCTATAAACATTTATACATAAATACTTCAAGAAAGTAAATATTGGCTTTAAAATATATTCAAAGAATAAGAACCTCTAAAAAGTGACCTAGCCGATTGGAACACATGATACAAACAGAACTACTGGAAGTGAAAAATAAAATAGCTGAATATAAACTAAGTCTTTAGCTATAACAGTAGAGAGAACTGGTGAACTGAATGGTCAGAAGAAATTAGGCCAAATGAAACACAAAGGGACAAAAAATCAAAGCCATGATAGGCTAGAGTGAAGGTTAACATGTATTCCATGAGAATTCCAGAAGCAGAGGAAAGAGAACTTGCTGGCAATAGTGAACAGGATGAAGGACTAGGCAATGTTTTGCTCTGTCGTGCACAAGGTCACCTGGAGTCAGCTCCAGGGTAGCTAACAACAAATATAAAAATACTCACTGCCGTCTAGTCAGATCTGACTCATAGCAACCCCTCCTTGGGTTTCTGAGGTGGTATTATTACGGAAGTACATTGCTCAACTTTCCTTCTGAGGGGTGGCTGGTGGGTTTGAACCATCAGCCTCTGGTGAGCAGTCAAGTGTCTTAGGTACTGTGCCACCAGAGCTTCGACAACAAAATATATATGGGTTGAAACAGCCTCGGGGCCACATAAGTGGCTCTCTCCCCCAGAAACAGTAGGGCACTAGAACCCATTAAAGGCCTCCAACATGGGCTACAGCATGATATAGCCTGCAATCCAGGAGGGCAGAGACCACAGCCTGGTGGGGAAGAGCTGCCCAGGAGACAAAGGATGGGACGGTGGTCTGGGCAAACAGAAAAGGCCTTTATGCCCCATCAAAATATGTTGTCGGTTTTAATCAGTTGACCACTTCTGAAAGGCCAGCCAAGCTCAGTTAGAGCTATGTGCAGAGAGGACTGGGCTGAGAGAGAAGATGCAGAATGGGGATGGGAGAAGTCAGGAGAGAGGGGCCTGGGCTGGGTGGAGGGTGGAAATAGAGTGGGGGGCAGAGGGAGAGGAGAAATTGGTGAGGGAGGTGGGGTGGATCAGGAGTGAGGATGGATCAGGTGTCCCAAGACTGGGCCAGTAGATGCAGGCATACACACAGAATGGCAGCTTGGTTTCAGGCCTGGGGGAAGGACAGGAAGTCCTGAGAACCAGGCCCAGGACAGTGACATGCTTGGGATCCCCATGTCTTGGGGAGCCATGATTTTTCACCCTGAAGATCTGAGTGGCACTAGGGCCTAAGAAGCCCCTCTAATGCAAGGTATTTGTTCCTTCTGACATATGGTCTTCTCATTATTACATCACCAAGCAGTTTTTCTGGGTTGTGACTGGGGACCATCTGAGGTCTATTAGCTCCAGCCACTGACAAAAATACCCCCTCTGTCTAGGGATCAGCAGTGTTCCAGGCAGAGCCCCATCCCCTTGCAGGCAGGGCCACCCCACTCTCTCCATGCCTCCCTGTCAGTGTAAAGGTTTCTTCCCTGAAATTCCCAAGAAGTTGACCTTGACAATGGGGTAGAACTGGTCATCCCTGCCAGATAGTTATGCCCCCTCTAAGAAGATCAGGGTCCCCCAAAACAGCCCCAGTCTCCATGCTGCATCCATGCCCCACCCCATACCATTTTTCCAGATATGCACAGGAGGCCTTCTGAGAGGGAGAAACAATGCTTTTATTTTCTGGCAGACAGGTCACTCATGTGGAACAGTGAGCCAGGATTGAGAAGAGGTCACTGAAAGATTCACAGAAGCAGAGGGAATCCACCTAGGAGCCTAAGCACTCAGCACAGCCAGTTGGAGGTTGGAGTGATTCTGGGGGCAAGAAGAGACCCCAGATTGGGCTCTGGTTCCAAACATGTCAGGAGAAAGCCAGACTGGCTCTGGAGGGTTGGTGCCCATTCAGCAGCAAGAATTCTGGCCCTAGGAAGAGCCACAGCAGGCAGGCTTGCACAAGGGGCAGCAGAGCAGGGACACATTAGAGGAGGCAGGGGCACAGCAGGAGGAGGAGGACACACAGCAGGCAGGCTTGCACACAGGTTGGCAGATGAGGGACACACAAGAGGAGGGTTTACAGCAGGAGGTTGTACAGGTAGAGGGCTGGCAGCATGAGGGGGCAGGGCAGGGGCTGGCCCCACAGCAGACAGGCACACAGCACACGGGCTTGCAGCAGACAGGCGTACAGCAGACAGGCTTGCAGCACATGGGCTTGCAGCACACGGGCTTGCAGCAGACAGGTGTACAGCAGATGGGCTTGCAGCCGACAGGCACACAGCAGACCTGCTGGCAGGGGGAGAGTGTGCAGCATGCAGGCTGGCAGCTAGACTGCTGGCAGCTAGACTGCTGGCAGCAGGAAGGCTCACAGGAGCTAGTGCAGACTGATTGGCAGGAGGTGGACCCACAGGTTGCCTGGCAGCAGGGGCTAGACACACAGCTCACGGGGGTGCAGATGAGGGTCTGGCAGGAGGCTGGGGCGCAGCAGGTGGCAGCACAGCAGGTGGACTGGCAGCAGGTGGGGGCACAGCAGGGTGGCTCGCAGCAGCTTTCTGGGCAGTTGTCCACCTCCCAGGAGGAGTCGGTGCAAGATTCACAGGACCCGGGCAGGCAGAAATGGCTGCCATAGCTTAGGTCATTAGAGAAGACAGACATGTTAGAAGCAGCCATGACTTGGTGTGGGGTGGGAATAGGTGAAGTTGTAGAGGAAGAGGAGGGTGTGAGTGAGTGAGTGAGTGAGTGAGTGAGTGAGTGACTGAGGAGCTCTCGGCCTCCAGGGCTTTTATATCCCTCTGTATTGTATGTTGTCTCAAGGGAGGCCCCAAAGCTTCCCTTCCTGCTTGGTGCTAAGAAGCAGCTGCTGTTTTTTTTTTTTTTTTATGGTATATGTTCCTTGTTTTGATACTACTGGCTTTGAGGCTCTTGAGTGACCTATGTGGGTTCCCAGAGGAAACCAACAGAAATGCTTCAACTACATCAAAATACCTGCAAGACACCAGCACAGAAGCCGTCAGTCAATTTTTAAAGGGAAGCCCTCTGCAGTTTCCTGTGGGGTTCGCTCATTTTCTTGGTGGGTTTAGAATTGGAATGGAAGACACAGTCATAAATCCATCTGAGCATACTCACGTGGCCTTGTACCAGACCTACTATGGGGATGATGTCACCAGTTGTCAGTGGATCTGGAGGACCTGCGTCATACCGATGAGTCATGGGCAGGTGTGGGGGAATCATGCCTTCCTAGGGGCAGAGATCAGTGCAGGTGGGATGCAGACCCAGCACAGTAGGGATGCCATGAGGTGCAAACGGCTTCTGCTATGTTGGAACTTCAACTTTTATGCAAGTAGCACTCACGAATGCTCACACCTTCCTCTGATCTCAAAGCTCAGACAACACCTGCAATTGTCCTTGTGTGCCACTGAGAATAAAGTCTCCTCCCTCAGTTCCCCCTTGTCTCCTACAGGCCAGGACATCATCGGGAGGTAGTGCCCATGAACCCAGCCTTCTGTGTCATCTCCTGAAATTGTTGCAGTAAATAAACAAATCTCAGGTCTGGCTGTGCATGGGGATGTGCATATCTCACACCCTGTGTAAAATGACCCACAATCCACAGTCAGCAATACAACTGCAACCCAAAACCCACAGTGCTTGGTCGTGGGGTTGCTCGTCCTTTTCTGTAGCCAGTGTTTTCAGCAGAGGCTCAGAAACAGAGGTCTCTCAGCAAACTTCCACTACATAGTTCTGCAAGTCAGCCAGCCTAGGGCTCCCTGAGGGCATATGTGGTTCTGAGGCCTGTAGGACTGGGGTCTCACTGTGCTTTGATGAGGCAGGACTCACACTCTGCTTGTAGGCCTGGTAATACATGCAGGCCTTATGACACCACTCCTAGGGCCCTTTCAGCCTCAGTCAGGGTAGGGAGAAGGACCAGATTTTGGAGCTATTCTGGCTGGAGCCAGCTTTCAGGCCTCAAGGGAAGGTCCTCCATAGTGACCCATGGGGGTCACCTGGCAGCAGGTAGTGTAGACACTGAATCCTCTGCCATCTCTTGTCTCCTCCTCATCTAGTTTTTCAGGCCTCGGCACTCCCTTGAGGCCAACTGAGGTGATCACACAGCTCTGGGCTTTGGCTCACATTCTTCCTCTCCATTACCCCACACAACTCAGCTCTGAGCCTTCCTTTTATCTTCCTATTGCCTCCCATGAGCATTCCCTTCCTGCCACCTCCCATGGCCACTCCTCCTCTCCATCTGTGGACATGGGAGCCCTCCAAGGTAGCGGTCAAGCCTCATCCACCTTCAATTCCTCCTGCCTACACATGAGGTGCTCAGGACTAGCTTGCAGAGTGAACACAGCTCTGATGAGGGACATGTTCTGGACATCATCATTAAGTTCATCTATGGACAGAAGGATGACTCCTGACTCTGTGACTGTAGGGCTAAGGCTGCTGATGAGAATGTGTGGTCCTCAGAACTGGCCCCGAGATAGGCAGGATTGTGCCTGGATGTTGGGGCTTACAATAAACTTGCAAACATGGTTATAGTCCAGTGTCACATTTATCATTCTAGAATCAAGAGAAAGGCATTCCTATTTCTTTTTCTGTGAGTCATCTTAAAAGATTTGTAGAATTTTGTACCTCATGAAAACTGGAAATTATTTGAAGTCTAATATAAGGAAAAGAAAAGCATATCTGTTGATGAATACTATGTAGCCACTCTAAACTATAACATAAGCACTCAAAAATGTTCACATTATACACCACAAGTTAGGTCACAAAGCAAGCCTTAATAAATTTAAAAACATTGAAATACTGCAAAGCATATTCACAAATCACAATGCTACAAAATTAGAAATCAGGAATAGGAAGATTAAAAGAAAAAGAGCAAACACATGGAAACTGAACACACCTTTCTTAAGAACGACTAGCTAATAGAAGAAATAAAAAGGAAATTAAAAAATTCCTTGGATTAAATGAGAATGAAAACACAACATACCAAAATCTTTTGCACACAGCAAAATCAATCAGAGGCCAATTTATAGCAAGATAGGCACACATCAAGAAAGAAGAAGGAGCCAAAATCAACACCTTAAACCAACATCTTCAGCAATTAGAAAAAGAACAGCAAGAAAAGCCAATAGTCACCACAAGAAAGGAAATAATAAGATTCGAGCAGAAGTCAATGAAACAGAAAATAGAAAGAAAACAGAAAAAAATCAATAAGACTAGAAGTTGGTTTTTTGAAAAGATTAATACAATTGACAAAGCACTGGCAAATTTAAAGAAAGGAAAGAGGAAGAGAATACAAATAACATGAATAAGAAATGAGTTGGGGACATCTCAACAGAACCAACTGAAATGAAAAAGATATTAGGATACTATAAAGAACTGTACTCCAACAAATTTGAGAACCTAGAAAATGGATATATAGCTAGAAACACACTGCTTACCTAAACTAACACAGACTGACATGGAAAAGTTGAACAGGCCCATAAAAAAAGAAGAAGCTGAACAGGTCATAAAAAAATTGCCAACAAAAAAAAGTCTTGGCCCAGATGGTTTCACTGGAGAATTCTACTGAATGTTCAGAGAAGAACTAAGACCAATCCTACTCAAACTATTCCAGAACATAGAAAATGATGGAATCCTCCAAATTAATTTGATGAAGCAAGCATAACCTTGATACCAAAACCAGGCAAAGATATCACTCAAAAGGAAAACTACAGGCAATTCCTGGAGTTCCAGCAAGATGGCGGACTAGGCAGAAAGCCTGCACAGACCCTCTTCAACAAAGAAAAGGGGAACCAATTAGCACAAACACAGAAGATAATCCTGGACACCTGCGCCTTGAAGAGAAGGATATAGAAGTGGATTAAACCCCAAATAGCAGAAGAATTTGTGTGAAAATACCAAAAAAGGAGACATACGGAGCTGCAGTCTGACAAGGGTCATGAGCAATCTTGATGACACAGACAGCTTGGAGATTCCCGAGTAGTGGTAGGACTTAAGAATTAACCTAAAATTCACCCTGCTAGCCAGGGACTGCACAGAGGACTGTGCACAGTGGCTGGGAACAAAAGGAGAAGGTGAAGAGAAAGGTGGGCTGAGCTGTGGACTTTTGCTGGTCTGGAGGGTGCCACCATTTTGAAGGTTTAAAAAGCGGTTTGACTATTTTGGATATTTAAAGAGACAGCATTCTCACAGATTCCTGGGGCTTAAGAACATGTTCTGCTTTCCAACAACACAAGGACACTCAGGACCTGCAAGACTGACAAATTTTTTGAAGGTTATTCAATTGTAATTTGTGTCTGATTGAGTGGGAGACAACAATCCCTATAAGACACAACTACACCCACACCTCCTGCAACTTCACTTACTGAGTGACAGCCACTACCTCCTTCTCCACCAACGGGCCAATGATAAAAAACCACCAAGAA
>NW_006921766.1:289700-290419 GCF_000298275.1 Orycteropus afer afer | reverse complement strand
CATAACGTGGATGAACTTGGAGGACATTATGTTGAGGGAAATAAGTCAACCACAAAAGGACAAATATTGTATTAGTCCGTCAATGTAAAAGTTAAGGAAAGGTTTATCTGTAGAAGGACATTTTCTTTGTTGATTACCAGGTGTGGGAGGGGAGGGGTCGGGAAAGCTGTTAGATAGATAGAGATAAGTATTGATTTGGGTGAAGAGAATGGTAATGTACCAAATGTGAGTGACTAATATGGCAGCATTGAGGATGAGAAAGACATAGAGATACATGGGAGGTACAGACAACAATTATGAACACATTTGCACATACAGTACTGTGTTGTCAGTGAATGCAAGCATGCGTATATGGGTGGATAGATGGGTGGACAGGCTGAACTATTAGGTATGTCTATGAAATGGTGAGTGTATCCAAGAACATACATAAGGTTGGCAGGCAATGGTCCTATAAGTTTATGTGAATAATCAGAATTCCCAGGTGTATATTAGAGTTGACAAGGGGAAGGTTGTGGTCACTGCTTGGTCACAGCCAGCTACCCAGAGGGACCGAGTAGTTGAACCTGAGGGCTTGGACCATAGTCACAGGGGACATCAAGCTCAATCGGCATAACATACTATATAAAACATTGTTCCATCTCCTACTTTAGCAAGTTGCGACTGGGATCTTAAAAGCTAGCAAGCTGCCATCTAGATGCAACGATGGGTCTCTCCTCATC
>NW_006921766.1:278390-289200 GCF_000298275.1 Orycteropus afer afer | reverse complement strand
TGGGAAGAGGTAACTATGGGGAGGAAGTGGGAGGGGAGCTGTTGCATTGTGGTAAACTGTGGTCAATGTCATGAGACAAAGTATATGTAAACTGCTATATGGAAAGTGAATTTGCTCTGTAAATCTTCACCCAAATCACAATAATAAAAAAAGGAAAGCTACAGACTAATATCCCTCACGAATATAGATGCAAAAATCTTCAACAAAATCCTAGCCAATACACTCCAACAACATATCAAAAAAATAATACATTATGACCAAGTGAGGTTCACATTAGGTATGCAAGGATGCATCAACATTAGAAAAACAATCATCATCCATTACATAAAAAAAACCAAAGGAAAAGAACCACATGATTATGATACTAATCATGTTAATCGATGCAGAATGTCATTTGCTAATATTCAACACCCTTTTCTGTTAAAAATTGTCAGGAAAATATTCATAAAATAGACATTCCTCAATATAACCAAAGGCATAGACACAAAAACAACAGCCAACATTATTCTCAATGGAGAGACACTGCAATCATTCACCTTGCAAACAGGATGCCCTCTCTCACATCACACCTATTTGACAATGAATTGGAAGTCCTAGCCAGGGCAATACGGAAGAAAAGAAAATCAAAGGCATCCATATTAGTAAGGAAGGAGTCAAACTATTTCTGTTTGCTGATGGTATGATCTTATACCTAGAAAAACCAAGAGACTCGCTTAAAAAAAAAAAAAAAAACTCCTAGAAGTAATTGAGAGAGTTAGCACAGTGGCAGGATAAAAGATCAAAATACAAAAATCAGTTGGATTGCTCTACATCAGCAAAGAGATTGTTGAAAAATAAATAAAGAAATCAATTCCATTTACAATAGCTACCAATGAAAAATAAAATACTTGGGAATAAATCTTCCAAGGACACCAAAGACCTGTACAAAGAAAACTACAAAACACTACTTCAAGAAACCATAAGAGATCTAAATAAATGGAAGACCATACCATGCTCATGGATAGGAAGATTGAACATTATGAATAAGACAATTCTACCCAAAGCAATCTAAGCATTCAGTGCAATCCCAATCAACATCCCATCAACATTCCTTAAGGATGTGGAAGAAACAATCATTAATTTTATATGGAAAGGAAAGCGAACTCAGATAAGCAAAGCACTATTAAAGAAGAAGAACAAAGTAGGTCTCACATTCCCAGATCAAAAACCTTCTATACAACCACAGTAGTCAAAACTAGCTGGCATTGATACAATCACAGACAGATAGACAAATGAAATAGTGAGAGCCAGGACAAGAACGGATACATGCACACCCACGTTCATCGCAGCACTATTTACAATAGCAAAAAGATGGAAACAACCTAGGTGTCCATCCACTGAAGAATGGATAAGGAAACTATGGTACATGTTGTTGCTGTTGTTACATGCTGTTGAGTCACTTCCGACTCATAGTGACCCCATGCACAGCAGAATGAAACACAGCCTGATCCCATGCCAGCTCCATGATCCTTGCTATACTTGAGCCCATTGTCACAGCCACCATGTCAATCCATCTCATCGAAGACCTTCCCCTCTTTCATTGACCCTCCACCTTACCAAGCATGACATCCTTCTCCAGGGAATGGTCCCTTCTGACAACATGACCAAAGTAGATGAGACAAAGTCTGGCCATCCTCACTTCCAAGGAGCATCTCGGCTCCTTGACTGGGATCTTAAAAGCTTGCAAGTGGCCGTCTAGATGCAACAATGAGTCTCTCCTGGTCCAGAGCAAAGAACAACAAGGTAAACCACATATGCATGGAAACAATTGGTCTAGGAGACTGGTACACCATATGATCCTCAGCATATATGACTATGAGACCAGAAGAACTAGATTGTGCCCAGCTACCACTGTCAACCACTCGGAGGGGGATCTCTGTCAGAGATCCTGGACAGAGTGGGAGAACAATGTAGAACAAAACTCAAAATCAAACAAACAAAAAGGGACCAAGTTTGCTGGTCTGATAGAGCCTGGTGGAACCCTTGAGACTATGGCCCCTAGCTGCCCTACACGTCTGAAATTAAACCCACTCCTATGAGCTGAACATTTACATTAGGGAGATACACTCTTAGGAGAGCTCAATCATGGGAGAATAGAAGTGCTGTGTACACACAGGGAGATAGCTCAGGAGCCAGGATTGCATGGGAGGGAAAGACACAGAGAGGCGGTGACATTGGGGAGGAGGTGGGAAGAGAGGTGTTGCATTGTGGGAAATTCCAGTCAATGTCATTAGACAAGGTGTATATGAAGCGCTGCATGGAAAATGAATGTGCTCTGTAAATACTCACCCAAAGCACAATTAAAAAAAATAAATGTTCACATTAGATGCCAAGTGGGAAACAGGCCACAGAATTCTAGATATTGTGTAACTACAACTATGTGATACAAATCCACCAGCAAAAGCTCAATGGAAAAAAGACAACCTCTAATTAAACAAAAAAGCTAACAGTATGAGGGGTGTCTCTAAACTGGAAGAACAGATTATTTTAAATTCTTTTGACATTTCTGTAATCTCTGAATTTCCTTTGCTATATTACATATAGGTTCAAACAAACAAGCAAACAAAAAAACAGCTGTATGTTTTCAAACCAAAGGAACTCTGGTGGTCCAGTGCCTAAGGCGTTTGACTACTAACCAGAGGTTGGCAGCCACTCCATGGAAGGAAGACTGGACAATCTACTTCCGCCTAAGGCACTTGACTGCTAACCACAGGGCTGGCGGTTCAAACCCATCAGTCACTCCTCCAAAGAAGGTTGGGCAATCTACTTCCACAGTGATATTGCCTCAGAAACCCAAGGAGGGGGCCGCTATGAGTCGGGTCTACAGCAGTGCATTGGGTTAATGCAATGGGGGTCACTGTGAGTTGGAATCAACTCCATGGCAGTGGGCGGGTTTTCAAACCCAGAGATTTTGACCATTACTCATCGCTTTCTTTGCATTGCATCCTATTGACACAATGTTTCTTTTAACAAAAGTCAGAGGCAATCTTCTTTAATTTTGTACATGGCAGATACACAGTTATTTACCTGTTGTTACAAATGTGAATGCACATATCAGTCTACTGGCCTGCATGTTTGCATGCTGGTAGGAATGATGAGGTCCTCTTGGAGAACTGCCGTGATGAAGGACCTTGTAGACGATCAATGAAAAATACAAAGACAGAAGGTCTGATTCCGACCAACTGTCCTACCAAGAACAGATGACAAGTACAGATGGAATTGAAAAGTTTCCATCTGGGAGCATCAGAGAGGGATCCTGGCAACCAGCACCAGGTTGTGGAGGGATCCTAGAAAAAAGAGATGTTCCCGGAGATGATCCCTGCACTCTGAACTGATGCATGATGCTTTGTCAATTCCTATCTGTCCAAGCAGAAAGATTAGACATGGAAGCGGTACTCACACAGGGTTGAAGAGATAAAAATGCAAGTTCAAAATCATCAAAGAGGAGTAGACTGTTCAATACCTCAGAATTACAGTTCATGTTAATTAATTATTATTAACTCCTAAGGCTACACTCCAGGGATATAAGTGAACTGGAAGGAGATTTGCCCCCGCAAACACCATACCATAAGTGCACAAACTCAATCCCTATGACATTCAGGCATTCTGCTCTATTTGTGACTGCATGAAAGGAAGGAAATGTAACCCATCTCTGGAGGAAGGCTACATCAATCTCAGGCTCCTCTGTACTTCCGCAGCCTGCATCAATGTTCAACATTCAATAAATATCACAGAGCATGACAGAAATACAAAGACAAAGCAAACAACAGAAGCACATATTAGGCGGTCCACATTTTGGAGTTTTCCACATAATGGAATAATTAAGTCCAAATACTGGAGTTATGTTCAAGGTGATAGTGGAGAAGATGAAGAATGTAACCTGGGAACTGGAATTCATTTTTCAAAGAATAGGATGGAGATTATAGAACTGGAATATATGATTAATGAAATTGAAATCAAAGTAGTTTGGTTTGACAGCAGAGTAGATGGAACAAGAGAAGAGAGCATTAGTGGGCTGGAGGAAGTCAACAGGGAACATCAGGACTGAACCACATTCAACAGAGAAAATCAGCTAAAAGAATCATGATTCTAGGAAGAAGAGTTTTCCTTTCCTAATCAATGATTCTGAAATGAAAGTATAAATTGATTTGTATCTATTTAGGAAGGATTTATTGCACAACTATTGTTATGAGTTGAATGGTGTCCTTGAAAAACATAAGTTGAAGTCCTAATCCTTATGCCTGTGAACATGATCCTGTTTGAAAATAGGGTTTAGAACATACCACTTAGCATAAGCACATACTGGAGTAATGTGCACCCTAATCTCATCTGTGTGATTTCCTTAAAGGAAGGCTGAACACATACAGAGCCACAATCAGGGGAAAGACGACCAAGTGGTGATGGAGGCAGAGACTGGGGGATGCAGCCACAGACAAGGAACACCTAGTGCCACCAGAAGTTGAGAAAAGTAGGAAAAAATTCTCTACAAAGCCTTCAGACAGAGGGTCGCCCTGCTGACACCCTGAATATGGACAAAATTTAACTAAAGCTAATGGAAGAAATGATGAAGTAAAAGAGCTGAATAGATTTCAGAAAGTTGCTTGAGAGGACAAAGTAAAGTATTATGATGAAATGTACAAAGACCCAGTGTTAACAAACCAAGGGGAAGAACATGCTCCACATTTCTTAAACTGAAAGAACTGAAGAAAAATTTCAAGCTTCAAGATGCAATATTGAAGGAGTCTATGGACAAAAGATTGAATGATGCAGGAAACACCAAAAGAAGATGCAAGGAACATACACAGACACTGTACCAGAAACAACTGGTTGATATTCAACCATTCAGGCAGTTGTATGTAATCAAGAAACAGTGGTATTACTGTATGAGCCCATTACTGTAAAAAGACAAAGAAGAGTTTGCTGGAGAAAGGGAACTCACTTTGTAGATTACTGGGGTGGGGATGGAAGAGGAGGGATTAATTTCAGGCTAGTTGGGGGCCACACGCTGACATGGGTAAAGGGAGGCATGGAACAGAAAGAGTCTGTGACCACCATGGTAACATTAGGAAAAGGGAGGACACCGAATTGTGCACATAAGATATAGACGACAGATGCTAATACCAAACAGTACATCCACAACACTGCATTACCATTAACACCAAACACCAGGCTACAGATAAACACATAAACATCTGAGAAGATCAGATGGGAGTCAGTGAACAGGAGTCTAGACCAAGGATAGATTTAGCAGAGGCTAATCTTACACAGATACCAGTGATACAAAATATGTGCAATCCTTACAGAAACAACAGAAGATGGATGTAGAATAATCCCTCACAGACAGCCAGACACTTTGGGAGAGAGATCCAACAGATCTACTGACTCAGGACCATAGTACCAGGGGACACCAGACTCAATCAGCACAACAAAATACATAAAAGTCTTTTTCCTCATCCTACATTGGTAAGTAGTGACTGGGGTCTTAAAAGGTTTCAAGCAGCCATGTAAGATGCAGCTAATGGTCTCCTATTGTCAGAATCGAAGAAGAGTGCATAAAAGCAAGGACATTTGGAAGCAATCAGGCAGAGGACACGATGGTACTCAAGACTAGAGTAACTAAATGATGCCCAGTTACCAATGCCAACCACTCAGAAAAGGATCATATATGGAGAACCTGGATAGAGTGGGAGAAAAATGTGGAACACAATCCAAAAATTCACTAATGACCAGAATTACTGGTCGAATGGAGTCTGGTGAGACCCCCAATACAATGGCACTGGGATACATTCTGGGCCTGGAATAAAACTCACTCCCAGGGCCTGACTCTCAGCCCAATAGTAAACAAGATGTACATTCAGACCACTCAACCCAGGGTGATGCACCCACATACTCTATGGAAACGCATCCCTTAGAGCAATTGACCACGGGACACCAGAGGGTAACATTCAAATTGAGGAAATGTAGGAAAAACAGGAGTGTGTAACTATGAGTGGCATGGGGGGCGGAGGGAAGGTTACTGAGCAGAATGGGGAGGAGACTGGGTTAGGGTTGGGGATGGTAAATGGGGAGTGAAACTAAATGTACATATAATGATGAATGTAAAACAAACTCAGCTCTGTAAACGTGCACCTACTGCACAATCAATCAATCAATCAATAAAAATAAAGACTGAATGAATGTCTGGAGGAAATAAAAAGGCATTGAAGGAAGGAGTTCAAGCTGTCCCAAAGGAATTGGGAAAAACAAGGCTCCAGAACTGAGGAAACACCCATTGAGATGCTTCACCACACAGATGCATTACTGAAGCCACTAGTTCATTTTGCCAAGAAATTTGGAAGACACCACATGGACAGTTTTTCGGGCTGTTCAACATGATGAGTTGAAACTGATGAGCTGAAACTGACTTGATGGCACCTAACAGCAACAAAAAAGCTGTCCTTGAGGCACCACTTAGGTTTGCATGTGGGAGGGCTGGAGAAAGGAATGGGCTCAGATTTGAGATAAAATTTTTAATTGGTTAGTCTTTGGCTGTAGATTATGTTGCACTCTGAAATACTGTAGTTTTATGATATGTTTTAATACTAAGGAGATCAAGTTCCCCATCATCAGTATTTCTTTTTAAAGTCTCTCAACTATTCTTGTTTATTGTCTTTGCTATTATCTGCCCCATTCTCCTTCACCACAAGAAGGTAAACTCCATGTGAGCAGAGAATTCATCTTATTCAATATTCAGTGTCTGAATACCTAAAATAATGTCTGGCATATCCAACTCATAGCAACCCCTCCTTGGGTTTCTGAGGCAGTATCACTACGGAAGTAGATTGCCCCATCTTCCTCTAGAGTTTTACAACAGTGAAGGAAGATCATCTAAAATGGGAGCAGAATAATGACATTCCAATGCAAGTAAAACACAGGGAGTATGTCACTAGCTGGAGCTACACTAAAGACAATATTAAAAGAGCTTTACAGCAGGAAGAAAATTACCATGAGCAAACAAAGACATTGATAAACAAATGAAGTGTGACACAAGAAGGCTATAGATACATAAATGTCAATGAATATTGACAGTATAAAATATCTTGTGAGTTTTAAATTTTTTATAGACGTAAAATACATGGCATCAATATCACAGAAGTCAAGAATGATCAACATAGAGTTAAAATGTTCTAAGTACACTTGGAAAGAGTGAAAAGCCTAATTTATAGTCAACTTACAAATTCAGAAATTCATATTATTTCCTCAAAAATAATTTACAAATATGTAACTAACTAGGAAGTAGATGAGAGAAAACAGAAGAATAAAAATCTCAAGAGTCCAAAACTCCTAAGCAAGGAGAGAAAAGGAAATAATCTTAAGCAGAAAACAAACTAAGATGGTAGGTTTCAAGTCAATGTTCTGCATCCTTGCCAGCCCTTGATACTGTCAGATCTGTTGTTAGTTTAGTCATTCTCGTAGGTGTGTCATGGTATGCTGGGGTTTTAATTTGCATTTCCCTGATGACTCATGATGTTGAACATCATATGCATCTCATGTGCTTCTTTGCCATCTGTATCACTTCTCTGGCCCATTTATTATGGCAAAATACTAAATGCTATGTCATTCCATCTATATGACATTTTGGAAAATGGCAAAACTGCAGAGATTCAAAAAAAAAAAAAAAAACCCATATCTGTGGTAGCTAGGGGTTTGGCATGGATTATGGTTTAAGTACAAAGAAGCATGAAGGAACTTTCTGGAATGATGGATGTATATATTTGTCAAGACTCAAATTTGAGACAAAAGGAGTAAAAAACTGAGTATCTTACATGCTAAAGAAGCTAATTTATAAATGAAAGCCTTCCTACAAAGAAAACTCAAGGCACCAATACTTCACCAGTGAATTTTCCTAAACAATTAGGAAGGAAATCACACCAATCTTAAACTTCTTAGTTTGTTTTATTAGGAAGGCACACTTTTCCAGCCCTCAGAAGCTGGAGGTCTGAAGTGTTTCCTTCTAGTGAGGACAGCAGAGGAGTTCTGTGTGATGCCCAGGAGGCTGTGTGGGCATGGCCCGAGGGCATAGAGGCCTGGTGGGGAGGGGCCAGCAACAGCCTTCAGAATGGCCACGGCAGTGGGTGACAGGGAAATTGTTAGGTAATGAGAACATGCTCGTGTGGGAAGGAAGCCATCCACTCAGGACTGCAGTGCAGAGGCCCTGATGGGGTTCCCATTTTATCTCCTGCAGAGTTAATACTCTGATTGTCAAAGTTTGAAGGCTTCACAGGCTACAGTGTCTGCACTTGCAAAGTGCATTTGGACTTGCAAAGTCAAAACATGAAGCTCTAAAAGGCAAAGAAGGTGAGGTCATTGATTCGTCCAGAGGACAGCCAGGTCATTGGAGTTTAAAAGAATGCCACAAGCAAGAAAAAAGCCTGGGTTTCTGGGATGACCACTGAAATTATAGTGTGAATTTTCCCGGATTCCACATCTTCTAGCTCAGGGGCAAGGCTAGAATGGCAGACTCAAGGACTGGTCTAAATGGTAGCAGAGTAATTGAAAAGAGGAGTGTGAGGCCACAAATTTCCAGATAGGTCTAACCCCAGCTGACCTTGGAAGGATGCACTGGTGAGCAGCAGGATGTCTGAGCTGAGATGGAGACACAATAGGCTTGTCAGGGCACATGGGGCAGCTGAGGAAGAAGACCCAGGAGGAGCTTTGGGCACAGGAGGAAGAGGTAGGCACACAGCTGGCCAACTTGCATGCCCTAAGAGAGTTCATAGGAGGAGGGGGCATAGGCAAAGGGCTAGACGCACAGCAGATAGGCACACAGCAGAGAGGCCTGTGGTCAGCGAGTAGCTGTGTGGCATGTAGCTGATAGCTAGCCTGCTGGGATCAAGAGGAAGCACTGGAGCTGGTGAAGACCAATGGGCAGGGCTGGACACATAGGCCTCCTAGCAGCAGAAGCTGGACGCACACAGCTCACAAGGGTACAGATGAGGTCAGGCAGGGGGCCAGAACACAGCATGTGGGGGGTGTAGCAAGTGGAGGCAAATCAGGTGCACTGGCAGCAGGTGGGGGTACAGTAGGGAGGCTTATAGCATCAGGGGCTCACAGCAGCTCTCTGGACAGTCATCCACCTGCCAGGGGGAGCTGGTGCAAGATTCACAGGCACCAGATAGGCAGATGCAGCTCCCATTGCCCAGGTCATTGGAGCAGATAGACATGGTGGATGCATTCATGGTGGGGTGGTTGCTGGCACATGGTGAGGTGGTGGAGAAGTGTGTGAGTGCATGAATGAATGAGGATCTCTGGACTGTGGGGGCTTTTATATCTCTCAAGGTGTGTTTTATTTTTATTTCTATTTCTTTCAAGGTGTGTTTTACCTGAACCAGGGCTCCAGGAGCTGTATCTATCATTGGTGTTTTGAGACAGGAGGACACTTACTAGGTCAGGCCTGTTGCCGAGTGATGTCCTAGCTCAGTTCATGAATCTTAGATATCAGCAGGGGATGAGCTGCCACCCTGACTTAGGACTGACCAAAGAGAGAGAGGAGCACCTATGAACAGCTGACTCCACAGCCTTGTCCCTTACGTATTGGGTGCCTGGTGCCAGCTATCACCCACAGGATTCCCTCATGTGCACCCAGTTCCTCTCTGCAGGACTCCACCCAGGATAAGCTTGGCCTGTCTTGGGATTGGGAGAGAGTTGGGGATGAGTGCCTTGTTTCAGGAGAACATCATTTGAAGATGGACCTTCTTGGCAGCTCTGTAGTTCCATGACCCCAATGTGGTGCTGAAGTTTGGGAGGAGACTGAGGGCTGGAGAGGAGATGCCTGAGAGGACCCCTCTCCCCTGGTGTCAGGAGGAGGCATAATGTTCCAATAAGGCCACCTTTCCCTGGTCGTCCCATTCATTAGGAAGATCCAGATTCAGAAACTGTCTCCACAGCCAACAGTCTGTTGTCCTGAGCATAGCAGCCCTGGGTCAGGATATGAACTTGAGGAGAGGGTTTAAGTTGGAGGAGGCAGGTGTGGAGCAAGGGAGTGTGATGAGGCTCAGAGACACACCCTGTTGATAAAGCCAGTCAGTGCCCTGGAAGTGAGCCAGATAGATCAGGCTGTGACCCTGGGACCAGGCAGGGACCTAAGAGAACATATTCAGATGCCGTTATGAGTGGTCAGAGAGATGATCCTCTCTCTTAGAGCCTGTGCCCTCAGTAAGGCCGCCAGGAGTCAAAGCCGGAGTCACTCTTAACATAAATTCAGCCTGGTCTCAGCCAGGAGTTGAAGCTACAAATGTCCACCCAGCTGCCTGGTATAGGAAGATTGAGCCATAGCCAAGGGTAGGTCCAAGCAGTACCCAGGACAGAGATGCGAGAGGAAAAAGGAAAGAAGGAAGGGGAAGAGAGTGAGGAGGAAGGGAAGGAAGGTGAAGGAAGAGAGAGGAGGAAGGAAGCAAGGGGGAGGGATGGAGGAATGAGGAGCGTGTGTAACTAAAAGCAGAACATATGCATTTAACACAATAGAAAAAGTAGAAGGGAAAAAAACCCTTATATTGGTCCATATGTCAAATACATAAAACCAGTGGAAATAAGAAAATCAAAAAACAAAGCTTGAATCCAAATGGCAGACTTAACAGTAAAGTTGTGAGTTATGAAGTAAATAGAAAAGGTTACATTTCTTATTAGATGAAAAAATAATTCTTTTTTAAATATGCATTTTATTGAAATATAATTTATGTGCAGTGAAATACACAAAACTAAAGTGACATAGATCAATGCATTTTTTTTTTTT
>NW_006921766.1:257367-277800 GCF_000298275.1 Orycteropus afer afer | reverse complement strand
TTCATGTATTGGCTGACCACCTGAATATCCTCCTTGGTGAAGTGTCTATTCATGTCGTCTGCCCATTTTTCAGTTGGATTGTTAATTCCTTTGGTGTTGAGGCGTTGGAGTTTTCCATCAGTCTTAGAGATAAGTCCCTTGCCAGATATGTAATTATCAGCAAATATGAATTTGTTGCTGTCATTTTTGTCAGTGCTTTTTCATTGTGTCAATTTCCTTGTTCCATATAATTTTCTATGCTGAGCTCGTTTTGTTTATGAATCATGTTATCATTTCTTTCATTGCTATTGTTTTAGTATTTGCTGAATATTTGTGCTGGTCCTCTTTTTAATTTTCATGTGAACGTTTATCATTTTTCTTTGAGGTTACCCTGTGATTTATAGTTTTCTTCCTAAGTTTAGAACAGTCCATTCTATCTTGTAGTCGTCTTGACTTCCCTACCATCTAGAAGTTCTGTAATGACACAGATTTTTATCCCTCTTTTTGGTTTGTGGTTGTCCTCATTTGTCGGTTGATTGGTGTCTCTGATTTCCTATTTACAATCTTGTAGGCTTATATACTTTGCATATTTCCATAGCTGTGTTGGTTTCTGGGTTATGTCATCATGTGTGTTAATGGTCAGTTGTTGTTGGCTGTTGTTGCTTCTCTGTCCAAAGAGCTCCCTTTAGCATCTCTTGTAAGGTTGGTCTGGTTTTAACAAATTCCCTTAATTTCTGCTTATCTGAAAATGTCCTAATTTTACCATCATATTTGAGGGACAATTTTGCTGGGTACATAATTCTTGGTTGGAAATTTTTCTCTTTCATTGTGCTATATATACCATCCCATTGTCTTCTCGCCTGCATGGTTTCTGTCGAGAAATCCAAGCTTAGTCTTATTGGTTGTCCCTTGTAGGTAACTTTTTGTATTTCCCATGCTGCTCTCATGATTCCTTTTTTGTCTTTGGTTTTGGTGAGTTTGATGATGATATATCTTCGTGTTTTTCTTTGGAGAATCTATCCTGTTTGGTGTTCGTTGGACTTCCTGAATGGATGTATTCTCATCTTTCATCATATCAGGGAAGAGCTCCTCCAACAAATCTTGGATAATTTTCTCAGTAGTTTCATTTTTCTCTTCCTGTTCTGGAATTCCAATGACACGTAGGTTATTCCTTTTGATGGTATCCCACATGAAACTTAGGCTTTCTTCATTTTGTTTTGATCTTTTTTCTGATTGATCCCTTTCCAAAGAAATATTCAGGTATTTGTCTTCAATCTCATTAATTCTGTCTTCCATTGCATCAATTTTACTCCTTTGCCTTTTCAATGTGTTATCTATTTCTGACAATTTAGTATTAATCTTCTGGATTTCTATCTGTAGATTTAGAATCATTTCTAATTTTTCATTGATTTTTTTCATTTTGTTCTTGTATTTTCTTCCAAAATTCTTCTAGGGTTTTGTTTGTATTTTCCTTGGTCTCAATCCTTTGAAGATACCTAAATATAATTCTTTTGAATTCCTTATCAGGGAGTTCTAATGCTATGTCTTCCACAGGGATGTGTTTTGGGTTTGTATCCTGGTCCCTTGTTTCTCCTGCTTTACCTTGCTTCTTTGTGTGGACTGTGATGCTCTGTTGTCTTCAAGGCATTGTGATGTTTTTGTGTTTATATTTAATTGGTATATGTTGGAGTGACTTGCCCACAATTTTCATTTTCTTTGCTTTGTTTGTATGTTATCTATACAGGCAGCATACTATGCTGTGCTCCTCTATTCACTAGTTGACAGCATTTATACACTCACCACCTGTCTCCTTTCCTTTGTTGGCCTCTCATATGTCCTTGCCAACCCTGGCAAACAGAGCCTATTCTTAGGTCTCTGGAATCCGAATGAGAATGCTATCCCTTTAAAATCCAAAGTGGTTGCCACTTGTAAACATTCAAAATGGCTGCACCCTTGGTCACTTTAAATATCCAAAATGGCTGCTGCTTTAAACAATCAAAATGGCTGTGCCCTCAGGACAGCAGAAAGTCCACAGCTCAGGTTGTTTCCCTCCTTGTTGTTTTCCTTCCTAGTCATAGGCCACCAGAGCAGTTGTCCCTGCAGCCCTTGGTGACCAGGACTGATCCTCAGGTCAATTCTCAGATCCCATCACCACTTGGAAATATTCAGGCTGTTGGTCTCGTCAGAGTAGCTGACAGTCCGCAGCTCCAACTGCCTCTGTTACTCACTGTTTTCGTTCAGGTTTTTCCACTAGTTGGTGCCTAATCCACTTCTGTATAGTTCCTTTCAAAGCTCAGGGCTCCAGGATTATCTTCTGTGTCTCTGTCAATTGGCTTTTCTTTTCTTTGTTGAAGAGGGTCTGTGTCGCTTGTCTGCCTATTCCTCCATCTTACTGGAAGTCCCCAAAAAATAGTTCTTAAAATGGTAAATAAAATAAAAAACAAAAAGATGCTAACTAATGTCATGATTAAGCAAGAAGAAAAGAAGTAAAGCAAAACTCACTGCATTGAGTCCATTCTGTCTCATAGAGACCACTATTGGGTTTCTGAGGCAGTAAATCTTTATAGAAGTAGATCACCTCATCTTCCATCAAGGAGTGGCATAACGTACTACACAAAAACACTTTTCTACATCCTACTTTAGTAAGTAACAACTGGGGTCTTAAAAGCTGGCAAGTAGCTATCTAGATGCAACAATGAGTCTCTCCTTATCTACAGCAAAGAAGGATGAAGAAAACCAAAGATCCATGTAAACAACTAGTCCAAGGGACTAGAGTACCATGCAAACCTCAGCCTGTATGACCATGAGACCAGAAGAACTAGGTAGTGCCAGACTATTACTGTCAATCACTTAGAATGGAATCAGTGCAGGAGATCCTGGATAGAGAGAGAAAACAATATGGAACAAAACTCAAAATCATTTAAAAAAAAAAAAAGACCTATGTTTTAGTCAGATAGAGCCTGGTAAGACCCCAAGACTATGGCCCCTGGTTACCCTTCAGGGCTGGACTTGAACTCACTACCCTGGCTTCCAGCCAAACAACACATAGCCATGTAGGGTGAATGTTTACACCAGGTAGATACACTCCTTAGAAATATCAATCATGGGACAACAGAAGGGCAGTATTTGCACAGGGAGATGGTGCAGGGAGCAGGAATGCATAGGAAGGAAGGACACAGGGAACAGGTAACTACAGGGAGGAAGGAAGAAGAGAGCTGTTACACTGTGGGCAGTTGCAGTCAATGTCATGAATCAAATTGTCTATGAACTGGTATATGGAACGTGAATTTGCTTTTCACACAAATCACACACACAATACACATAAATGCTTTTTCAAAGATGACAATCATTAAACTGACAAAAAAAATCTGCATTCAGTGTGTCTGATCTTTTGAAAGTAGATTGCCAAGTCTTTCTTCTGAGGCACTTTTGGATGGACTCCACTGCCAGCCTTTTGTTAGTAACCAAGTACTTAATCATTTGTGCCACTCAGGGACTCCCAGAGACCATTATTTAGTGCAAAATAACTAAGGACACAAGGTGTCCTGAATAAGAACCAGTAGAAATTGAAAAAACAAATGAAATGAAAGCATAGAGACTTCAAGTATTAGAATTGTCACACACACGTATGAACACTTATACATGATTACTTCAAGAAAGTAAAGATTGGTTTTAAAACATTTTCAAAGAATAAGAACCTCTACAAAGTGACCTAGCAGATTGGAACAAATGATACAAACAGAACTATTGGAAATGAAAAATAAAGTAACTAAAATTAAACTGAGGGTTTAGCTAAAACAGTAGAGAGAATTGGTGAACTGAAAGGTCAGAGGAAATTAGGCCGAATAAAGCACAACGAGACAAGAAATCAAAGCCATGATAGGCTAGAGTGAAGGTTAACATGTATTCCATGAGACATCCAGAAGCAGACGAAAGAGAACCTGCTGGCAATAGTGAACAGGATGAAGGACTAGGCAATGTTTGGCTCTGTCGTGCACAAGGTCACCTGGAGTCAGCTCCAGGGTAGCTCACAACAAATATAAAAAAACTCACTGCCGTCGAGTCAGATCCAACTCATAGTGACCCCTCTTCGTGTTTCTGAGGTGGTATCGCTAGGGAAGTACATTGGTCAACCTTCCTTCCAAGGAGTGGCTGGTGGGTTTGAACTGCCAGACTTCTGGTTAGCAGTCAAGTGCCTTAGGTACTATGCCATCAGAGCTTCCCCAACAAAATATGTACAGTTTGAAAGTGCCTTGGGGCCACATGAGTGGCTCTCTCCCCTAGAAACAGTAGGTCTCTGGAACCCATGACAGGCCTCCAACACGGCCTACAGAGGGATACAGCCTGGGAACCAGGAGGGCAAAGACCACAGCCTGGTGGGAAGGGGTTACCAAGGGGACAAAAGATGGAGAAGGGGCCTGGGCAATCAAAAAAAGCCTTCATACCCCAATATGTTTTAATCAGTTCATCAATTTTGAAAGTCCAGCCAAGCTCAATTAGACCTATGTGCAGAGGATTCAGCTGAGAGGGAGGAGGCAGAATGGGGATGGGAGAAGTCAGGAGACAGGGGGCCTGGGCTGGGTGGAGGGTGGAAAAAGAGAGGGGGCAGAGGGAGAGAAGAAAGTGGTGAGGAAGGTGGGGCGGATCAAGAGTGAGAGTGGATCAGGTGTCCCAAGTCTGGGCCGGTAGATGCAAGCATTCACACAGAATGGCAGCTTGGTTTCAGGCCTGGGCAAGTCCTGAGAACCAGGCACAGGATGGTGCCATGCTTGAGATCTCCATGTCTTGGGGAGCCATGATTTCTCACCCTGGAGATCTGAGCAGCACTAGGGCCCAGAGAGACCCTCTCCTGCAAGATATTTGTTCCTTCTGACTTATGGTCTTGTCATTATTATGTCACCAAGCAGTTTGTCTGTGTTGTGACTGTGGGTCATTTGAAGTTTACTACCTCCAGCATTGACAAAAATACCCCTTCCGACTAGGGACCACCAGTGTCCTAGGCAGAGCCCCATCCCCTCGGGATCAGGGCCAACCCCCTCTCTCCGTGCCTGCCTGTCAGTGGGAAGGTTTTTCCTTGAAATTCCCAAGAAGTTGACCTTGACAATGAGATAGAACTGGTCATCCCTGCCAGATGACTATGCCCCCTGTAAGAAGCTCAGGGTCCCAAAACAGCCCCAGTCTCAAAGTTGCATTCATGCCCCACCACATGATTTTCCAGATATGCACAGGAGGCCTTCTGAGAGGGAGAGACAATGCCTTTATTTGCTGGCGGACAGGTCACTCATGTGGAACACTGAGCCAGGATTGAGAAGAGGTCACTGAATGAATGACAGAAGGAGAGGGAATCCACCTAGGAGCCTAAGGACTCAGCACAGCCAGTTGGAGGGTAGAGTCATTCTGGGGGCAAGAGGAGACTCCAGATTGGGCTCTGGCTCCAAAGGTGTCAGGAGAAAGCCAGAGTGGCTCTGGAGGGTTGGTGCCCATTCAGCAGCAGGAATTCTGGCCTGAGGAAGAGCCACAGCAGGCAGGCTTGCACAAAGGGCGGCAGAGCAGGGACACACTAGAGGAGGCAGGGGCACAGCAGGAGGAGGAGGACACACAGCAGGCAGGCTTGCACACAGGTTGGCAGATGAGGGACACACAAGAGGAGGGTTTACAGCAGGAGGTTGTACAGGTAGAGGGCTGGCAGCATGAGGGGGCTGGGCAGGGGCTAGGCCCACAGCAGACAGGCACACAGCAGACAGGCTTGCAGCAGACGGGCTCACAGCAGATGGGCTTACAGCAGATAGGCTTACAGCAGACAGGCTCACAGCAGACAGGCTTGCAGCATACAGGCTTACAGCAGACAGGCGTACAGCAGATGGGCTTGCAACAGACAGGCACACAGCAGGCCTGCTGGCAGGGGGAGAGTGTGCAGCATGCAGGCTGGCAGCTAGACTGCTGGCAGCAGGAAGGCTCACAGGAGCTAGTGCAGACTGATTGGCAGGAGCTGGACCCACAGGTTGCCTGGCAGCAGGGGCTGGACACACAGCTCAGGGGGGTGCAGATGAGGGTCTGGCAGGAGGCTGGGGCACAGCAGGTGGGGGCACAGCAGGTGGACTGGCAGCAGGTGGGGGCACAGCAGGGTGGCTCGCAGCAGCTCTCTGGGCAGTTGTCCACCTCCCAGGAGGAGTCGGTGCAAGACTCACAGGACCCAGGCAGGCAGAAACGGCTGCCATAGCTTACATCATTAGAGCAGACAGACATGTTGGAAGCAGCCATGGTGTGGGTGGGGTGGAAGAGGTGAAGTTGTAGAGGAGGAGGGTGTGAGTGAGTGAGTGAGTGAGTGAAGAGCTCTCGGTCTCCAGGGTTTTTATATCCCTCTGTGTTGTGTGTTGTCTCAACAGAGGCCTCAAAACTTCCCTTCCTGGTTGGTGTCACAGCAGCAGCTGCCATTGTTTTCATGGTACATGTTCCTTGTTTTGACACTACTGGCTTTGAGACTCCTGTGTGACCTGTGTTGGTTCCCAGAGGAAACCAACAGAAATGCTTCAAGTACATCAAAATACCTGCAAGACCCCAGCACAGAAGCCATCAGTCAATTTTTAAAGGGAAGCCCTTTGCGGTTTCCTGTAGGGTTTGCTCATTTTCTTGGTGGATTGAGTATGGGAATGGGAGACACAGTCATAGATCCTTCTGAGCATGCTCACCTGGTCTTGTACCAGACCTGCTCTGTGGGTGATGTCACTGATTCTCCATGAATCTGGAGGATCTTTTTCTGACCAGTGAGTCGTGGGCAGATGTGTGGGAACCATGTCTTCCTAGGTGCAGAGATAAGTGCAGGTGGGATCCAGACCCAGCACAGTAGGGATGCCTTGAGGTACAAATGGCTTCTGCTATGTTGGAACTTCAATTTTTATACAAACAGCATGTATGAATGCTCACACCTTCCTCTGTCCTCAAATATCAGACAACACTTGCAACAGTCCTTGTGTGCCACTGAGAATAAAGTCTCCTTCCTCAGTTCCCCCTTGTCTCCTACAGGTCAGGACATCATTGGGAGGTGGTAGCCATGAACCCAGCCTTCTGTGTCATCTCCTGGAATGGTTGAAGTAAATGCACAAACCTCAGGTCTGGCTGTACATGGGGCTGTGCATATCTCACACCCTGTGTAAAATGACCCACAATCTACAGTCAGCAATACAACTGCAACCGAATAAACACACAGTGCTTGGTCGTGGGGTCCCTCATCCTTTCCTGTAGCCAGTGTTTTCAGCTGAGGCTCAGAAACAGAGGACCCTCAGCAAACTTCCACTAGTCAAGTCTGCAAGTCAGCGAGCCCCAGATTCCCTAAGGGCATATATGGTTCTGAGGCCTGTAGGCTGAGGTCTAACTGTGCTCTCATGAGGCGGGAGTTCCACTCTGCTTGCAGGCTTCATAATACAGGCAGCCCTGGTGACCCCACTTCCAGAGCCCTCTCAACCTTGGTCAGGGTAGGGAGAAGGACCAGACTGTGGAGCTATTCTGACTAGAGCTGCGGCCGGCTTTCAGGCCTCAAGGGAAGGTCTTCTGAAATGACCCATGGGTCACATGACATCAGGAAGTGTAGAAACTGAATCCTCTGCCAACTATTGTCTCCTCCCATCTTGTTTTCCAGGCCTGGGCACTCCCCTGAGGCCAACTGAGGAGATCACACAGCTCTGGGCTTTGCTGATATTCTTCCTCTCCATTACCCCACCCAACTCAGATCTGAGCCTACCATTTCTCTCCCTTTTCTCTCTCTTGAGTATTCCCTTCCTGCCACCTCGTATGACCACTCCTCCTCTCCATCTGTGGACATGGGAGCCCTCCAAGGTAGTGACCAAGCCTCATCTACCTTCAATTCCTCCTGCCTACACATGAGGTGCTCAGGACTAGCTTCCAGAGTGAACACAGCTCTGATGAGGGAGATTTTCTTCCTTCATCATTAACTTTATCTATGGACAGAAGGATGACTCCTGACACTGTGGTTGTAGGGCTCAGGCCATTGATGAGGGTGTGTGGTCCTCAGAACTGGCCCCAAGATAGGAAGGATTGTGCTTGGATGTTGGGGCTAACAATAAACTTGCAAACGTGGTTATAGTTCAGTGTCACATTTATTATTCTAGAATCAAGAAAAAGGCATTCCTGTTTCTATTTCTCTGAGTTATCTTAAAGGATTTGTAGAATTTTATACCTCAAGAAAACTGGAAATTATTTGAAGTCTAATATAAGAAAAAGAAAAGCATATCTGTTGATGAGTATAATGTAGCCACTCTAAACTGTAACATAACCACTGAAAAATGTTCATATTCTAGACCACAAATTAGATCATAAAACAAGCCTTAATACATTTAAAAAAATTGAAATACTGCAAAGCATCTTCTCAGATCACAATACTATAAAATTATAAATCAGCAATAGGAAGATTAAAAATAAGAGCAAACACATGGAAACTGAACATTTTCCTTAATAATGACTGGCTATATAGAAGAAATAAAAAATGAAATTAAAAAATTCCTTGAATCAAATGAGAATGAAAACACAACATACAAAAATGTTTGGCATATAGCAAAATCAGTCAGAGGTTAATTTATAGCAATAAAGGCACAAATCAAAAAAGAAGAAGGAGCCAAAATCAACACCTTAAATAAACATCTCTAGCAATTAGAAAAAGAACAGCAAGTAAAGCCTACAGTCACCAGAAGAGGGAAATAATAAAGATTTGAGTGGAACTCAATGAAACAGAAAATAGAAAGACAATAGAAAAAATGAACAACACTAGAAGTTGTTTTTTGAAAAGATTAATAAAATTGACAAACCACTGGTAAATTTAACAAAAGGAAAGTGGGAGAGAATACAAATAACACGAATAAGAAATGAGTTGGGGGACATCACAACAGAACCAACTGAAATGAAAAAGATACTATCAGTATTCTACAAAGAACTGTACTACAACAAATTTGAAAACCTAGAAGAAATGGACAGATAGCTAGAAACACACTACTAATCTAAATTAACACAGACTGACATGGAAAAGTTGAACAGACTCATAACAAAAGAAGAACCTGAACAGGTCATAAAAAAATTACCAACAAAAAAATGTCCTGGCCTAGACGGTTTCACCAGAGAATTCTACCGAACGTTCAGAGAAGAACTGCCACCAATCCTACTCAAACTATTCCAGAACATAGAAAATGATGGAATCCTCCTAAATTAATTTGACAAAGCAAGCATAACCTTGATACCAAAACCAGGCAAAGATATCATTCTAAAGGAAAACTACACTACCAGAGCTCCTGACAGACAGATAGACCAATGAAATAGTGAGAGCCAGGACAAGAACAGGTACATGAACACCCATGTTCATCGCATCACTATTTACAATAGCAAAAAGATGGAAACAACCTAGGTGCCCATCAACTGAAGAATGGATAAGCAAACTATGGTACACACACACAGTGAAATACTATGTGACCCTAAAGAATAACGTGGAATCTGCAAAACACTACATACCATGGATGACCTTGGAGGACATTATGCTGAGAGAAGTAAGTCAATCACAGAGGACAAATATTGGATTAGTTCATTACTGTAAAGGTCAACAAAGGTTTCAATATGGAAGGAAAATTTCTTTGTTGGTTACCAGGCATAGGAGGGGAAGGAAGGGAACACTGTAAGATAAGTGGAGACAAGTATTGATGTGGGTGAAGGGAAGGGCAATGTACCAAATGTGAGTGATCAACATGGTGACATTGAGGAAGAGGAAGACATAGACAGGTGCATGGGAGGTACAGACAACAAAGATGAACCATTTTAATCATACAGAACTGTGTTTTCAGTGATGGCAAACCTTGATATACGGGTGGATAGATGGGTGGACAGGCTGAACGATTAGGGTTGGCAATGTTTCTACAAGTGTATTTGTATGTTCTGTAAGAATTCCCAGGTATATAGTGGAACTGACAAGAGATAAGTTTGTAGTCACTTCTTGGCCGTGGCCAGCTACATGGAGGGATCCAATAGGACCTGTGGGCTCAGTTCCATGGTTACAAGAGACATCAAGCTCAATTGGCATAACATACTACACAAAAACATTGTTCCACATCCTACTTTGATGAGTAGTCACTGGGATCTTAAATGCTTGCAAGCAGCCATCTGGACCTCCTGGTCCAGAGCAAAGAAGAACAATAGAAATCCTAGATGCAGGGAAACAATTGGTCCAGGAAACTGGTACACTGTGTGATTGTCAACCTAAATGACTATGAGACCAGAAGAACTAAATGGTGCCCAGCTACCACAGTCAACCACTTGGAGGGGGATCGCTGTTGGAGATCCCAGATAGAATGGGAGAACAATGTGGAACAACACTCAAAATCAAACAAACAAACAAAAATGGACCAAGTTTGCTGGTCTGATAGAGCCTGGTGGAACCCTTGAGACTATGGCCTCTAGCTGCCCTACAGGTCTGAAACTGAACCCACTCCTCTGGCTTCCAGACAAATAAAAGCCACACATATGAGCTGAACATTTCCATTAGGTAGATACACTCCTTGGAGAGATCAATCATGGGAGAATAGAAGGACTGTGTATACACAGGGAGATAGCTTGGAGGCCAGGGAGGAGGTGACTATGGGGAGGTGATGGGAAGTGAGCTGTTGCATTGTGGGAAATTGCAGTCAGTGTCACTACACAAGGTGTATATGAACTGCTGTATGAAAAATGAATTTGCTCTGTAAATATTCACCCAAATCACACACACACACACACACAATATTCACATTAGACTCCAAGTGGGAAACAAGCCACAGAATGCTAGATATTGTGTAACTATATCTGTGTATAACAAATCCACCAGCAAAACCTCAATGGAAAAATGACTGCCTGTAATTAAACAAAAAAGGTAAAAGTATGAGGGGTGTCTCTAAATGGGAAGAACTGATGATTTTTAATTCCTTTAACATTTCTCTATACTCTGAATTTCCTTTGCTGTATTACATATATGCTCAAACAAACAAGCAAACCAAAATAAACAGCTGTATGTTTTCAAAGCAAAGGAGTTCTGGTGGTCCAGTGCCTAAGGCATTTGACTACTAACCAGAGGCTGGTGGTGCAAACCCACCAGCCACTCCATGGAAGGAAGATTGCACAACTACTTCCATAAAGATTCACCACCTCCTTAACCCAATGGGGTTCACTCTGAGTCAGAATCAACTCAGTGGCAGTGGGTGGGTTTTGAAACCCAGAGTTTTTGACCATGGCTCATTGCTTTCCTTAAATTGCATCCTATTGAAACAATGTTTCTTATAACAAAAGTCAGAGGCAATCTTCTTGAATTTTGTACATGGCATTTACACAGTTATTTCTCTCTTTGTAGAACTGTAAATGCACATATCCATCTACTGGCCTGCTTGTTTGGATGCTGGTAGGAATAATGAGGTCCTCTTGGAAAACTGCTGTGATGAAGGACCTTGTAGATCATCATTGAAAAATACAAAGACTGAAGTTCTGCATCTGACCAACTGTCCTACTAAGAACAGCTGGCAAGTACAGATGGAATTGAAAAGTTTCTATCTGGGAGCATCGGAAAGGGATCCTGGCAACAAGCACCAGGTTGTGGAGGGATCCTAGAAGAAAGAGAAGTTCCCGGAGATGATCCTTGCACTCTGAACTGATGAATGATGCTTTGCCAATTCCTATCTGCCCAAGCAGAAAGATTAGACATGGGAAGTGGTACTCACACAGGGTTGAAAAGATAAAAATTTGGGTTCAAGATCACCAAAGAGGAATAGACTATTAAACACTCCAGAATTATAGTTCATGTTAATTATTATTATTAATTCCTAAGGCTACACTCTAGGGATATAAGTGAACTGGGAAGAGATCTGCCCTCACAAACACCATACCATAACTTTGCACAAACTCAATCCCTATGACACTCAGGCATTATGCTCTATTTGTGACTGCATGAGAGGAAGGAAATGTAACCCATCTCTGGAGGAAGGGTACATCAATCTGAGGCTCCTCTGTACTTCTGCAGCCTGCATACAATGTTCAACATTCAATAAAAATCGCTGAGCATGACAGAAATACAAAGAAAAAGGAAACAACAGAAGCACATTTTAGGAAGTCCACATTTTGGAGTTGTCCATATAATGGAGTAATTGGGTCCAAATACTGGACTTATGTTCAAGGCGATAGCAGAGAAGAAGAAGAATGTAACCTGGGAAGTGGAATTTATTTTTCAAAGAATAAAATGGAAATTATAGAACTGAGAAATATGATCACTGAAATTAAGATTTCAGTAGTTGGGTTTGATGGTAGAGTAGATGGAACAAGAGAAGAGAGCATTAGTGGGCTGGAGGAAGTCAAGAGGGAACATAAGGATTGAACCACATTCAACAGAGAAAATCAGCTGAAAGAATCATGATTCTGGAAGAAGAGTTTTCCCTTCTTCATCAAACATTCTGAGATAAAAGTATAAATTGGTTTGTATTCATTTAAGAAGGATTTATTGCACACCTATTGTTATGGGCTGAGTGGAGTCCTTGAAAAACATAAATTGAAATCCTAATCTCTATGCCTGTGAACATGACCCAGTTTGAAAATAGGGTTTATAACATATTAGTTAGCATAAGCTCAAACTGGAGAAATGTGCACCTAATCTCATCTGCATGGTGTCCTGAAAGGCAAGGAGAACACATACAGAGCCACATACAGGGGAAAGTTGGCCAGGTGGTGATGGAGGCAGAGACTGGGGTGATGCAGCCACAGACAACAAACACCTGGAGCCTCTAGAAGTTGAAAAAGTTAGGAAAGATTCTCCACAAAGCCTTTAGAGAGACGGTGGCCCCACTGACACCCTGGAATTGGACAAAATCTAGCTAAAGCTAATAGAAGAAATGATGAAGTAAAAGAGCTGAATAGATTTCAGAAAGTTGCTTGAGAGGACCAAGTAAAGTTTTATAATGAAATGTACAGAGACCTGGTGTTAACAAATCAAAGGGGAAGAGCATGCTCAGCATTTCTCAAGCTGTAAGAACTAAAGAAAAATTTCAAGCTTCAAGATGCAATATTGAAGGTGTCTATGGATAAAAGATTGAATGATGCAGGAAAAATCAAAAGAAGATGCAAGGAATACACAGAAACACTGTACCAGAAACAATTGGTTGACACTCAACCATTTCAGGCAGTCGTATATAAGCAAGGAACAATGGTATTACTGTGTGAGCCCATTACTGTAAAAAAAACAAAGAAGCATTTGCTTGAGAACAGGAACTCATTTTGTAGATTACTGTGGTGGGGAGGGAAGGAGAGGGATTAATTTTAAGCTAGTTGGGGGCCACAAGCTGAAGTGGGTAAAGGGAGGGATGGAATAGAAAGAGTCTGTGACCACCATGATAGTATAAGGAAAAGGGAGGATACCGAAATGTGCACATAAGATACAAATGACAGATGCTAATACCAACCAGTATATCCACAATACTGCATTACCATTAACACCAAACACCAGGCTACAGATAAACACATAAACATCTGAGAAGATCAGATGGAGGTCAGTGAACAGGAGTATATTCTAGGCTAAGGATAGATTCCTCAGAGGCTAATCTTGCTAAGGATAGATTCAGCAGAGGCTAATCTTGCTAAGGATAGATTCAGCAGAAGCTAATCTTGCACAGCTACCAGTGATACAAAATACTCGCAAACCTTACAGAAACAACAGAAGATGGACATAGAATAATCCCTCACAGACAGCCAGACACTCTGGGAGAGAGATCCAATGGTTCTAGTGACTCAGAACCATAGTATTGGGGGACACCAGACTCAATCCGCACAACAAATATGTAAAAGTCTTGTTTCCCATTCTACATTGGTGAGTAGTGAGTGAGGTCTTAAAACCTTTCAAGCAGCCATGTAAGATGCAGTTAATAGTCTCCTATCGTCAGAAGCGAAAAAGAGAGCCAAAAGCAAGGACATTTGGAAGCAATCAGCCTGAGGACACGATGGCCCTAGAGACCGGAAAAACTAGATGGTGCCTGGCTACCACTGCCAACCACTCAGGAAAGGATCATATGTGAAGAACCTGGATAGAGTGGGAGGAAAAATGTGGAACAAAATCCAGAAACTCAATAATGACCAGAATTACTGGTCACATGGAGTCTGGTGAAACCCCTACTACTATACACTCTGGGCCTGGAATAAAACTTACTCCTGGGGCTGGCTTCAGCTCAATAGTAAACAAGATGTATACACAGACCACTCAGCCCAGTGTGATGTACCCACATACCCTATGGAAATGCAGCCCTGAGAGCAATCAACCACAGGGCACCAGATGGGCAACATTTGCATGGAGGAAATGCAGGACACACAGGAGTGCATAACTATGAGGGGCACGGAGGGAGGTAGTTACTGAGCAGGGAGGGGAGGAGATTGGGTTAGGGTTGGGGATGGTAAGTGGGGAGTGAAACTAAGTGTACACATAATGTTGAATGTAAAACAAACTCTGCTCTTAAACTTGCGCCTGAAGCAGAATAAATAAATACAACAAAATAAAAATAAAGACTAATTGAATGTCTGGAGGAAAAAAAATGGCATTGAAGGAAGGAGTTCAAGCTGTCCCCAAGGATTTGGGGAAAACAAGGCTCCAGGAATTGAGGGAACAACCATTGTGATGTTTTATCACACAGATGCAGTGCTGGAGGAACTCGCTGATTTTGCCAAGAAATTTGGAAGACCGTACATGGTCAGTTTTTCATTCTGTTGAACATGATGAGTTGAAACTGACTTGATGGCACCTAACAACAACAACAACAAGACTGTCCTTGAGACACCACTTAGGTTTGCATGTGGGAGGGCTGGAGAAAAGAATGGGTTCAGATTTGAGGTAAAATTTTTAATTGGTTAGTTTTGGGCTGTAGATTATGTTGCACTCTGAAATATTGTAGCTTCATGATATGTTTTAATACTAAATAGCTCAAGTCCTGCATCATCAGTATTTCTTTTTAAAGTCTCAACTATTCTTGCTTATTGTCTTTGCTATTATCTGCCCCATTCTCCTTCACCACTAGAAGGTAAACTCCATGTGAGCAGGGAACTTGTCTCATTCAATATTCAATCTCTGAATACCTAAAATAATGCGTGGCATAAAAAGACCTGTAACAAAAACTAGTCAAAAAATGATTTTTTCCCACAAAAGTTATTGAATAATAATTTCGAGTTCTGAAAATGGTTGCATTGTGCCAACAATTTCTTATTACACATAAAATGTTATGAAGTTCTGCTTCCATGAGTGGCAGAAAAGTTTGTATCAGACTAGCCCTTTAGCTGAGAAAAAATAGGAGACCTGGGTTTAAAAAATATCCCTGTCAATATGCTGCTGCAACCATTTTTGAATTATATTCAGCAGAATTTTACTTGTGTGTGATAATAATTTATTGATCGATAATTTCTGCATTCAGTTGTATCATATTTCCATAGGCAGTCCGTAAAGATTACTTCAAGGAAACTCTATCAAGTAGTTCTACTTTTTAAAAATGAGGTCACCATGAGTAGGCAGCCAATTTGACAGTAGCTAACTACAATAAAGGAGCTGTGGTAGTTCAGTGCCTAGGGAATTTGACTGCTATCCAAAAGGTTGGTGGTTCAAACGCACCAGCTGCTCTGTGGAAGGAAGATGGGGTAATCTACTTCTGTAAAGATTTACTGCCTCAGAAAACCAATAGGAGTTGTTATGAGTATTCATGGACTTGATGGCCATGAGTTTGTTTTTTTAATTTAACAGCAACAATGAGAAAAGCATTTTAAATTGATGAAAGACATCCACTCCTAAGTTAAAGAAGCATTAAATAATTCCAAATAAGAAAAGAAGTAAGGAAAACCAACTATGCACACTAGAGCTGAAATCCAAAGACAAAGACAGAATAGACACACTACAATCAAAAGAGAAACAGTAAGTTTGACAGATGATTTCTCAACAGAAATGGTGGAAACTGAAAGACAATGAAATGGTATCTTGTGCTGAAAGAAAATAAGAACAAAGGTAGAGTTCTACAACTGTGGAGGAAGATCCTCCAAAATGGGAGCAGGATAATGACATACCAATGCAAGTAAAACACTGAGAGAGTGTGTCACTAGCTGGAGCTACACTAAAGAAAATATTAAAAGCAGCTTTACAGCAGGAACAAAATTATCATGATCAAACAAAGACATTGATAAACAAATGAAGTGTGATACAAGAAGGCTATAGATACATAAATGTCAATGAATATTGACAGTATAAAATATCTTGTGAGTTTTAAAATTTTTATAGAAGTAAAATACATGGTGACAGTAGCACAAAAGTTAAGAAGGATCAACATAGACTTAAAATGTTCTAAGTACACTGGGAAATAGTGAAAAGTCTAATTTATAGTTAACTTAAAAATTCAGAAATTCATGTAATCTCCTCAAAAATAATTTAAAAATATGTAACTGACTAGGAAATAGATGAGAGAAAATAGAAGAACAAAAATCTCAAAACAGTCCAAAACTCCTAAGCAAGGAGAGAGAAGGAAATGGGCTTAAGTAGAAAACAAACTAAGATGGTAGGTATCAACTCAATGCTCTGCATCCTTGCCAGCCCTTGATACTGTCAGATCTGTTGTTAGTTTAGTCATTCTTCTAGGTGTGTCATGGTATGCTGGGGTTTTAATTTGCATTTCCCTGATGACTTGATGTTGAGCATCATATGCATTTCATGTGCTTCTTTGTCATCTGTATTTCTTCTCCAGTCCATTTATTATGTGGCAAAATACTAAATGCTGTGTCATTCCACCCATATGACATTTTGGAAAATGGCAAAACTACAGAGATTAAAAAAACAAAAAACAAAAAAACAGATCAGTCGTAGCCAGTGGCTGGGCATGGAATATGGATTGAGTACCAAGAAGCATGAAGGAACTTTCTGGAATGATGGAAACAGTCAATATCTTGAGTGTGGTGGTGCTACACAACTGTATATATTTGTCAAGACTCATAGATTTGACACAAAAGGAGTAAAAAACTGAATATCTTATATGCTCGAGAAGCTAATTTATAAATAAAAACCTTCCTACAAAGAAAATGCCAGGCACCAATACCTTCACCAGTGAATTCTCCTGAATAATTAGCAAGGAAATCATACCAATCTTAAACTTCTCCGTTTGTTTTATTAGGAAGGCACACTATTCAAGCCCTCAGAAGCTGGAGGCCTGAAGTGTTTCCTACTAGTGAGTACAACAGTGTTCTGTGTGATGCCCAGGAGGCTGTGTGGGCATGGACCGAGGGTATGGAGGCCTGGTGGGGAGGGGCCAGCAACAGCCTTCATAATGGCCACAGGCAGTGGGTGACAGAGAAATTGTTAGGTGATGAGAACATGCCTGTGTGGGAAGGAAGCCATCCACTCAAGACTGCAGTACAGAGGCCCTGATGGAGTCCCCAGTTTATCTCCTGTAGAGTTAATATTCTGATTGTCAAAGTTTGAAGCCTTCACAAGCTACTGGGTCTGCACTGGTACCTTTGGACTTGCAAAGTCAAAGCATGAAGATCTAATACGCAAAGAAGTTGAGGTCATTGATTTGTCCAGAGGAGGGCCAGATCATTGGAGGTGAAAAGGATGCCATAAGCAAGGAAAGAGCCTGGGTTTCTAGGATGATCACTGAAATCATAGTGTGAGTTTTCCCGGATTCCACATCTTCTAGCTCAGGGGCAAGACTAGCATGGAAGACTCAAGGTCTGGTCTAAATGGTAGGAGAGTAATTGAAGACAGGAGTGTGAGGCTACAAATTTACAGATGGGTCTAAGCCCAGCTAACTTTGGGAGGATACACTGGTGAGCAGCACGATGTCTGGGGTGAGATGGAGCCACAATAGGCTGGTCAGGGCACATGAGGCAGCAGAGCAAGAAGACCCAGGAGAAGGCTTGGGCACAGGAGGAGGAGGTGGGCACACAGCAGGCCAATTTGCACACGCTAAGAGAGTTCACAGCAGGAGGAGGCATAGGTAGAGTGCTAGAAGCACAGCCGATAGGCACACAGTGGACAGGCTTGCAGCAGACAGGCATGCAGTCAGTGAGTAGGTGTGCAGCAAGCAGGTGACAGGTAGCCTGCTGGCATCAAGAGGAAGCACTGGAGCTGGTGAAGACCAGTGGGCAAAGGATGCCTCCTAGCATCAAGAGTTGGACACACCAGCTCAAAGGAGTACAGATGAGGTGACCCCTGGGGGCCAGAACATAGTATGTGGGGGTGTAGCAGGTGGAGGCAGAGCAGGTACACAGACAGCAGGTGGGTATACAGCAGCTCTCTGGACAGTTATCCACCTGCCAGAAGGAGCTGGTGCAAGATTCACAGAAACCAGATTGGCAGACCCAGCTCCCATAGCTGAAGTCACTGGAGTAGATAGACATGGTGGAAGCAGTCATGGTGGGGTGGCAGCTGGCACATGGTGAGGTCATGGAGAAGTGTTTGAGTCCCTGAATGAATCAGGAGCTCTAGACTGCGGGGGCTTTTATATCTCTCAAGGTGTGTTTTACCTGAAGTAGGACCCCAGGAAGCTGTCTCTATCTTTGGTGTTTTGAGACAGGAGGACACTTATTAGGCCAGGTCTGTTGCTGAGTGATGTCCTGGCTCAGTTCATGAACCTTAGATTTCAGCAGGGGATGAGCTGCCACCCTGACCTGAATATGGCTATAGCAGTGACCACAGAGAGGGAGGGGCACCTCTGGGAAGCTGACCCTAAAGCCTTCTCCCTTAGGTATTGGGTGCTTCATGCCAATAATCACCAAGAGGATGTCCTCATATGCACCAAGTTCCTCTCTGCAGGACTTCAACCAGGATATGCTTGGCCTGTCTTGGGACTAGGAGAGAGATGGGGATGAGTGTCTTATTTCAGGGGAACATGATTTGAAGATGGACCTTCCTGGCAGCTCTGTAGTTCCATGACCCGAATGTGGTGCTGAGGTCAGGGAGGAGTCTGAGGACTGAGGGCAGGAAAAGAGATGCCTGAGAGGACCCCTCCCCTCTGCTGTCAGGAGGAGGCATAATGTTTCTATACGCCACCTTTCCCTGATCATCCCATTCATTAGGGAGACCAAAATTTGAACCAGTCTTAACAGCCAACAGTCTGTTGTCCTGCGGATGGCAGCCCTGGGTCAGGACATGGACATGAGAAGAGGGTTTAAGTTGGAGGAGGCAGGTGTAAAGCAAGCGTGTGTGATGAGGCTCAGACACTCACTGTTGGTAAAGCCAGTCAGTGCCATGGAAGTGAGCCAGGTAGATCAGGCTGTGACCCTGAGGCCATGCATACACCTGAGAGACCATATTCAGGAGCAGTTATGAGTGGTCACAAAGATGATCCTCTCTCTTAGAGCCTGTGCCCTCAACAAGGCCACCAAGAGTCACAGCTGAGAACTGCTATATTCATTATTAACATAATTTCAGCCTGGTCTCAGCCAGGGGTTGAAGTTACAAAAGTCCACCCAGCTGCTTGGTATAGGAAGATTGAGCCATGGCCAAGGGTAGGTCCAAGCAGTACCCAGGACAGAGATGTGGAAGGAAAAAGGTAGGAAGGAAGTGGGAGGAAGTGAAGAGGAAGGTAAGGAAAGTGAAGGAAACGAGAGGATGAAGGAAGCGCGGAGGAGGGAAGGGGAATGAGGAGGGTGAATAACTAAAAGCAGAACATATGTATTCAACACAATAAAAAAAAAAAAAGTAGACGGAAAAAAAGCCTTATCTTGGTCCATCGGTCAACTACATAAAACCAGTGGAAACAAGAAAAATAGAATACAAAGCTTGAATCAAAATGGCAGATTTAAGGTTAAAGTTGTCAGTTACGAAGTAAATGGAAAAGGTTAAACCTCTTATTAGATGAAAAGATAGTTTTCAAAATGCTAAATAAAATAAAAAACTAAAAGATGATAGATAACTAATGTCACAATTAAGCAAGAAAATAAAGAAGTAAAAAAAAAAAAAAGAAAAGCAAAACTCACTGCCATTGAGTCCATTCTGACTCATGTTGTTGTTGTTGTTAGGTGCCATCGAGCCGCTTCCAACTCATAGCGACCCCATGTACAGCAGAACGAAACACCGCCCAATCCCACGCCAGCTCCATGATCCCTGCTATACTTGAGCCCATCGTTGCAGCCACCATGTCAATCCATCTCGTTGAAGGCCTTCCCCTCTTTTGTTGATCCTTCACCTTACCAAGCATGACATCCTTCTCCAGGGAATGGTCCCCTCTGACAACATGACCAAACCAGGTGAAACGAAGTCGGGACATCCTTTCTTCCAAGGAGCATCTTGGCCGCACTTCCTCCAGGACAGATCTGTTAGTTCTTTTAGCAGTCTATAGTACCTTCAGCATTCTCTGCCAGCACCACAATTCAAAAGCATCAACTCTTCTTTGGTCTTCCTTATTCATTGTCCAGCTTTCACATGCATATGAG
>NW_006921766.1:248245-256032 GCF_000298275.1 Orycteropus afer afer | reverse complement strand
CACAAGTAAACATCTTTCTGGTATTCTTTGCCTTGAGCCAAGATCCATCTGACAGCAGCTATGATATCCCTTGTTCCATGTCCTCTTCTGAATTGAGCTTGCACATCTGGAAGTTCTCTGTCAATATACTGCTGCAACCGGTTTTGAATTATTTTCAGTAAGATCTTATTTGCATGCAATATTAATGATATTGTTTGATAATTTCCACATTCTGTGGAATGACCTTTCTTTGGAATGGGTACAAATATGGATCTCTTCCAGCCAGTTGGCCAGGTAGCTGTCTTCCAAATCTCTTGGCATAACCGAGTGAGTACATCCAGTGCGGCATCCATTTGTTGAAATATCTCAATAGGTATTCCTTCAATTCTGGAGTCTTGTTCTTTGCCAATTCCTTCATTGCAGCTTGACTTCCTCTTTCAGTATTCTGACTCATAGCGACCATTATTGGGTTTCTGAAGCAGTAAATCTTTATAGAAGTAGATAGCTCCATCTTCCTTCCAAAGAGTGGCAAAACATACCATACAAAAACACTGTTCTACATCCTACTTTGATAAGAAACAACTGGGGTCTTAAAAGCTTGCAAGCAGCTATCTAGATGCAGCAATGGATCTCTCCTCATCTGCAGCAAAAAATGAAGAAAACCAAAGATGCCTGGAAACAATTAGTTCAAAGGACCAGTAGACCATGCAAACCTCAGCCTGTGTGACCTGAGACCAGAACAATAAGATGGTGCCCAGGTACCACTGTCAACCACTCAGAAAGAGATCAGTGCAAGAGACCCTGGACAGCACAGGAAAACAATATGGAACAAAACTCAAAATCATGGGAAAAAAGACCCGGTTACTGGTTTGATAGAGCCTGGTGAGATCCCTGAACTATGGCCCCTTTTTACCCTTCAGGGCTAGAATTGAACTCACTCCCCTGGATTCTAGCCAAATAACACATAGCCACGTAGGGTGAATGTTTAACCAGGTAGATACACTCCTTAGAGTGATCAATCATGGGACAACAGAAGAGCAGTATTTGCACAGGGAGATAGCTCAGGGAGCAGGAATGCATAGGAAGGAAGGACACAGGGAAGAGGTAACTACAGGGAGGAAGGGGGAAGAGAGCTGTTACATTGTGGGCAATTGCAGTCAATGTCATGAATCAAATTGTGTATGTACTGGTGTATGGAACATGAATTTGCTTTTCACCCAAATCACACACACACACACAATACCCATAAATGCTTTTTCAAAGATGAGGATCATTAAACCGGAAAAAAAATCTGCACTCAGTGGGTCTGAACTTTTGAAAGTAGATTGACAGGTCTTTCTTCTGAGGCACCTCTGGGAGGACTCCCACTGCCAGCCTTTTCTTAGTAGCCAATAATTTAGTCACTTGTGCTACTCAGGGACTCTCAGGGACCATTATTTAGTCCAAAATAACTAAGGACACAAGGAAACAAGGCATCCTGAATAAGAACCAGTAAAAATTGAAAAAACAAATTAATGAAACCATGGAGACTTCAAGTATTAGAATTGTCACACACACATATAAACACCTATACATAAACATCTAAAAAAGTAAAGATTGGCTTTAAAATATATTCAAAGAATAAGAACCTCTAAAAAGTGACCTAGTAGATTGGAACAAATGATACAAACAGAACTACTGGAAATAAAAAAATACAATAACTGAAATAAAACTAAGTGCTTAGTTATAACAGTATAGAGAATTGGTGAACTGAACGGTCGAAGAAATTAGGCCAAATGAAGCACAAAGGGACAAAAACAATAAAGCCATGATAGGCTAGAGAGTGAAGGTTAAAATGTATTCAGTGAGAATTCCAGAAGGAGACGAGAGAGAACCTGCTGGCAATATTGAACACAATGAAGCACCAGGCAATGTTTTGCTCTGTTGTACACAGGGTCACCTGGAGTCAGCTCCAGGGTAGCTAACAACAAATATAAAAAAATTCACTGCTGTTGAGTCAGATCCAACTCATAACGATCACTCCTTGGGTTTCTGAGGCAGTATAACTAGGGAAGTACATTGCACAAACTTCCTTCTGAGGAGTGGCTGGTGGGTTTGAACCACCATCCTGCTGGTTAGCAGTCAAGTGCCTTAGGCACTATGCCACCAGAGCTTCCACAACAAAATATGTATGGTTTGAAACTGCCTCAGGGCCATATGAATGGCTCTCTCCCCCAGAAACAATAGGTCTCTGGAACCCATGATGGGCCTTCAACATGGCCTACAGGGTTATATAGCCTGTGACACAGGAGGGCAGAGAGCACAGCCTGGTGGGAAGGGGCTGCTGAGGGGACAAAGGATGGGGAGGTGGTCTGGGTAATCAAAAAAGCCCTTCAAGCCCCATCAAAATATGTTGTTGGTTTTAATCAGTTGACCACTTCTGAAAGGCCAGCCAAGCTCAGTTAGAGCTATGTGCAGAGAGTACTGGGCTGAGAGGGAGGACGCAGAATGGGGATGGGAGAAGTCAGGAGAGAGGGGGCCTGGGCTGGGTGGAAGGTGGGAAAAAAATGGGGGACAGAGGGAGAGAAGTAAGTGGTGAGGGAGGTGGGGTGGATAAGGAGTGAGAGTGGATCCGGTGTCCCAAGTCTGGGCTGGTAGATGCAGGCATGCACAGAGAATCACAGCTTGGTTTCAGGCCTAGGGGAGGGACAGGATGTCCTGAGAACCAGGCCCAGGATGGTGCCATGTTTGTGATCCTCATGTCTTGGGGAGCCATGATTTCTCACCCTGGAGATCTGAGCAGCACCAGAGTCCAGGGAGACACTCTACTGCAAGGTATTTGTTCCTTCTGACTTATGGTTTTGTCATTATTATGTCACCAAGCAGTTTTTCTGGGTTGTGACTGGGGGCCATCTGAGGTCTACTAGCTCCAGTCACTGACAAAAATACCTCCTTTGACTAGGGACCACCAGTGTCCCAGGTGGACCTCCATCCCCTTGCAAGCAGGGCCACACCACTCTCTCCATGCCTCCCTGTCAGTGTGATGGTTTCCTCCCTGAAATTCCCAAAAAGGTGACCTTGAAAGTGGGAGAGAACTGTTAATCCCTGCCAGATGATTATGCCCCCTGTAAGAAGCTCAGGGTCCCAGAACAGCCCCAGTCTCGATGTTGCATCTGTGCCCCACCCCATGCCTTTTCCAGATATGCACAGGAAGCCTCCTGAGAGGGAGAGACAATGCTTTTATTTGGTGGCAGACAGGTCACTCATGTGGAACAGTGAGCCAGGATTGAGAAGAGGTCACTGAATGAATCACAGAAGCAGAGAGATTCCACCCAGGAGTCTAAAGACTCAGCACAGCCAGTTGGAGGGTAGAGTCATTCTGGGGGAAGAAGAGACTCCAGATTGGGCTCTGGCTCCAAAGATGTCAGGAGAAAGGCAGACTGGCTTCGGAGGGTTGGTGCCCATTCAGCAGCAGGAATTCTGGCAGGATGAGGGGCCACAGCAGGCAGGCTTGCACAAGGGGCGGCAGAGCAGGGACACACTAGAGGAGGCAGGGGCACAGCAGGAGGTGGACACACAGCAGGCGGGCTTGCACACTGGTTGGCAGATGAGGGACACACAGGAGGAGGGTTTACAGCAGGAGGTTGTACAGGTAGAGGGTTGGCAGCATGAGGGGGCAGGGCAGGGGCTGGCCCCACAGCAGACAGGCACACAACAGACAGGCTTGCAGCAGACAGGCTCACAACAGACGGGCTTACAACACACGGGCTTGCAGCAGACGGGCTCGCAGCAGACAGGCTTGCAGCAGACAGACACACAGCAGATGGGCTTGCAGCAGATGGGCTTGCAGCACACAGGCACACAGCAGGCCTGCTGGCAGGGGGAGAGTATGCAGCATGCAGGCTGGCAGCTAGACTGCTGGCAGCAGGAAGGCTCACAGGAGCTAGTGCAGACTGATTGGCAGGGGCTGGACCCACAGGTTGCCTGGCAGCAGGGGCTAGACACACAGCTCATGGGGGTGCAGATGAGGGTCTGGCAGGAGGCTGGGGCACAGCAGGTGGGGGCGCAGCAGTTGGTCTGGCAGCAGGTGGGGGCACAGCAGGGTGGCTCACAGCAGCTCTCTGGGCAGTTGTCCACTTTCCCAGAGGAGTCGGTGCAAGACTCACAGGACCCGGGCAGGCAGAAACGGCTGCCATAGCTTAGGTCATTAGAGCAGACAGACATGTTGGAAGCAGCCATGGTGTGGGGTGGGGTGGAAGAGGTGAAGTTGTAGAGGAGGAGGGTGTGAGTGAGTGAGTGAGTGAGTGAGGAACCCTTGAACTCCAGGGGTTTTATATCCCTCTGTGTTGTGTGTTGTCTCAACAGAGGCCCCAAAAGCTTCCCTTCCTGGTTGATGTCACAGCAGCAGCTGCTGTTGTTTTCATGGTACATGTTCCTTGTTTTGACACCACTGACTTTGAGGCTCCTGTGTAACCTGTGTTCGTTCCCAGAGGAAACCAACAGAAATGCTTCAACTACATCAAAATACCTGCAAGACCCCAGCACAGAAGCCATCAGTCAATTTTTAAAGGGAAGCCCTCTGCAGTTTCCTGTGGGGTTTGCTCATTTTCTTGGTATGATGGATTGAGTATGGGAATGGGAGACACAGTCATAGATCTGTCTGAGCATGCTCACTTGGCCTTGTACCAGACCTGCTCTGGGGATGATGTCACCAATTATCATTGGATCTGGGAGACCTTTGTGTGACCAGTGAGTAGTGGACAGATGTGTGGGAACCATGTCTTCCTAGGTGCAGAGATCAGTGCAGGTGGCATGCAGACCCAGTACCATAGGGATGCCATGAGGTACAAAAGGCTTCTGCTGAATGCTCATACCTTCCTCTGTCCTCAAAGCTCATACAACACCTTCAACAGTCCTTGTGTGATACTGAGAATAAAGTCTCCTCCCTCATTTCCCCTTGTCTCCTACAGGCCAGGACATCATTGGGAGGTAGTGGCCATGAAACCAGCCTTCTGTGTCATCTCCTGAAATCGTTTCAGTAAATGAACAAACCTCAGGTCTGGCTGTACATGGGGTTGTGCATATCTCACACTCTGTGTAAAATGACCCACAATCCACAGTCAGCACTACACTTGCAACCCAATAAGCACACAGTGCTTGTTCGTGGAGTCCCTCATAGTTTCCTGTAGCCAGTGTTTTTAGCTGAGGCTCAGAAACAGTGGGCCCTCTGCAACCTTCTACTAGTCAGGTCTGCAAGTCAGCCAGCTCAGGCCTCCCTGAGGGCATATCTGGTGTTGAGGCCTGTAGGGCTGAGGTCTCACTGTGCTCTCATGAGGAAGGACCCACACTCTGCCTGCAGGCTTCATAATACAGGCAGCCCTGGTGATCATACCACTCCCAGGGCCCTCTCAGTTCTGATCAGGGTAGTGAGAAGGACCAGACTGTGGAGCTATTCTGACTAGAGCTGGGGCCGGCTTTCAAGCCTCAAGGGAAGGTCCTCCGAGGTGACCCATGGCATCAAATGGCAGCAAGGAGTGTAGACACTGAATCCTCTGCCATCTCTTGTCTCCTCCCCATCTTGTTTTCCAGGTCTGGGCACTCCCTTCAGGCCAACTGAGGAGATCACACAGCTTGAGCTTTTGCTGACATTCTTCCTCTCCATTACCTCACTCAACTCAGCTATGAGCCTGCCATTTCCCTCCCTTTTGCCTCCCATGAGCATTCTCTTCCTGACACCTCCCATGGCCACTTCTCCTCTCCATCTGAGGACATGGGAACCCTCCAAGGTAGCTTCCCAGGCTCATCCACCTTCAACTCCTCCTGCCTACACATAAGGTGCTCAGAACTAGCTTGCAGAGTAAACATAGCTCTGATGAGGGAGATTATCTGATCATCATTAAGTTCATCTATGGACAAAAGGATGACTCCTCACACTGTGGTTGTAAGGCTCAGGCTGCTGATGAGGATGTGTGGTCCTCAGAACTGGCCCCAAGATAGGCAGGATTGTGCATGGATGTTGGGGTTAACAATAAACTTGGAAACCTGGTTATAGTTCAGTGTCATGTTTATCATTCTAGAATCAAGAGAAAGACATTCCTGTTTCTTTTTCTCTGAGTTATCTTAAAAGATTTGTAGAATTTCATAGCTCAAGAAAACTGGAAAGTATTTGAAGTCTAATATAAGAAAAAGGAAAGCATGTATGTTGATGAGTATTATGTAGCCACTCTAAACTATAACATAAACACTCAAAAATGTTCATATTATTGACCACAAGTTAGGTCATAAAGGAAGCCTTAGTACATTTATAAACATTGAAATACTGCAAAGCATCTTCTCAGATCACAATGCTATAAAATTATAAATCAGCAATAGGAAGATGAAGAGAAAAAGAGCAAACACATGGAAATTGAACACACTTTCCTTAAGAACAACTGGCTAATAGAAAAAATAAAAAATGAAATTAAAATATTTAACAAAGGGAAGTTTAACACAGGGAAATTTAAATGAACAAATTTAACAAAGGGAACGAGGGAGATAAAACAAATAACATGAATAAGAAATGAGTTCAGGGACATCACAACAGAATCAACTGAAATGAAAAAGATAATATCAAGATACTATAAGGAACTGTACTATAACAAATTTGAAAACCTAGAAGAAATGGACAGATTTCTAGAAGCACACTACTTACCTAAACTAACACAAAATGACATGAAAAGTTGAACAGGCCCATAAAAAAGAAGAAACTAAACAGGTCATAAAAAAACTTACCAAGAAAAAAAAGTCCTGGCCCAGATGGTTTCACTAGAGAATTTTACCAAATGACCAAAAAGGAAATGACACCAAACATTCCCAAGAATTAGAAAAAGAACAGCAAGAAAAGCCTACAGTAACCAGAAGATTCGAGCAGAAATTGATGAAACAGAAAATAGAAGGGCAATAGAAAAAATCAACAAGACCAGAGATTGGTTTTTGAAAAGATCAATAAAATTGACAAACCACTGGCAAATTTAACAAAGGAAAAGAAGGAGAGGATACAAATAACACTATTAGAAAATGAAATGGGTGACATCACAATAGAATCAACTGAAACAAAAAGATAATATCAGGATACTATGAAGAACTGTACTCCAACAAATTTAAAATCTGGAATAAATGGACAGATTTCTAGAAACACACCACTTACCTAAACTAGCACAGACTGATGTAGAAAAGTTGAACAGGTCCCTCACAAAAGAAGAAATTGAACAGGTCATCAAAAAATTACCAACTGAAGAAACCTGGCCCAGATGGTTTCACCAGAGAATCCTACCAAACATTCAGAGAAGAACTGATACCAATCCCACTCAAACTATTCCAAAACATAGTAAAGGATGGAATCCTCCCTAACTCATTTTATGAAGCAAGCATACCTTGATACCAAAACCAGGCAAAGATATCACACAAAAGGAAAACTACAGACCAATATCCCTCATGAATATAGATGCAAAAACCTTCAACAAAATCCTAGCCAATAGACTGCAACAATGTATCAAGAAAATCATTCATTAAGACCATGTGGAGTTCATATCAAGTATGCAGGGATGGTTCAACTTTAGAAAAACAATCAACGTCATCCACCACGTAAATAAAACAAAGGAGAAGAACCACATGATCATACCAATTAATGCTGAAAAGGCATTTGATAAAATCTAACACCCATTCCTGATCAAAACTCTCATGAAAATAGGAATAGAAGGGACATTCTTCAACATAATAAAGGGCATCTATGCAAAACCAACACCCAACATTATTCTCAATGGAGAGAGACTGAAACCATCCCTCTTGAG
>NW_006921766.1:246392-247600 GCF_000298275.1 Orycteropus afer afer | reverse complement strand
AAACTGCCTGGTATTTGTTTAATGACAGATACATAGACCAATGGAATAGAATTGAGAACCCAGAAATAGATCCATCGACCTATGGTCAGCTGATCTTTGACAAAGGGCCAAAATCCATTAAATGGGGAAGAGAATGTTTGTTTAATAAATTGTGCTGGCAAAACAGGATATACATTTGCAGAAAAATGAAACAAGATCTGCACCTCACAGCATACACAAAAACTACATCCATATGGATCAAAGACTTAAATGTGAAACCTAAAACTATAGAGTTCCTCAAGGAAAAACAGGGGCACACTTAGGGACCCTAATATATGGCATAAATAGATTATCAAGCATAACTCAAAATGCACAAATAGCAGAAGAGAAATCAGATGATTGGGACCTTCTAAAGATTAAATTTTTATGTGCTTCCAAAGTCTTTTCCAAAAGAGTCAAAAGAGAACCTACAGATTGGGAAAAAATGTTTGGCAATGATATATCTGACAAGGGACTTATCCCTAGAATTTATAGAAAATTCCAACACCACAATAACAAAAAGTCAAACAATCCAATTAAAAGTGGGCAGAAGACATGAATAGACACTTCCCCAAGGATGATATTCAAGCAGCCAACAAACATATGAAGAGATGCTCACGATCATTTGCTATTAGAGAGATGCAAATCAAAACAACAATGAGATACCATCTTGCTCCAGTACTAGTAGCAAAGTTCAACAAGACAGAAAATAATAAATGCTGGCAAGGATGCGGAAATATTGGGACTCTCATACACTGTTGGTGGGACTGTAAAATGGTACCACCATTGTGGAAAGCAGTATGGCAATTCCTTCAAAAGTTAGAATTAGAAATACCGTTAGACACAGTCATTCCATTACTAGGTATATATCCTAAAGAAGTGAGAGCCATGATAAGAACAGACATATGCACACTGATGTTCATCATAGCACTATTTATACACACAATGGAATACTATGCAACCCTGAAGAATAATGTAAAATCTGCAAAACACTGCATAATGTGGATGAACTTGGAGGACATTACGCTGAGTGAAATAATTCAATCACATGTTGTTGTTGTTGTTGTTACGTGCTGTCGAGTCAGACCTGACTCATAGTGACCCCTCCTTGGGTTGCCAAGGCAGTATCACTATGGAAGTAGATTGCCCAACCTTCCTTCCAAGGAGTGGCTGGTGGATTAGAACCGCCA
>NW_006921766.1:218223-245112 GCF_000298275.1 Orycteropus afer afer | reverse complement strand
TAAATTTTCACCCAAATGACAATATATAAATAAACAAGAACTGACACCAATCCTACTCAAACTATTCCAGAACATAGAAAAGGATAGAATTCTCCCAAATTAACTTCATGAAGCAAGCATAACCTTGATATCAAAACCAGGCAAAGACATCACTCAAAAGAAAAACTACAGACTAATATCCCTCATGAATATGGATCCAAAAATCTTCAACAAGATCCTAGCCAATACACTCCAACAACATATCAAAACAATAATACATTATGACCAAGTGAGGTTCATATCAGGTATGCAAGGATGGTTCAACATTAGAAAAAAAAAAAAATCAACATCATCCAACACATAAATAAAACAAAGGAAGAGAACCACATGATCATATCAATTGATACAGAAAGACATTTGATAAAATTCAACACCCCTCTCTGATAAAATCTCTCAGCAAAATAGCCATAAAAGAGACATTCCTCAACACAACCAAAGGCATAGATGCAAAAACAACAGCCAACATTATTATATTCTCAATGGAGAGAGACTGAAACCATTCACCTCACAAACAGGAAGAAGACAAGGATGCCCTCATCACTTCTATTCAACATTGTATTGAAGTCCTAGCCAGGGAAAATTGGTAAGGTCGATGTCAAACTACTCCTATTTGCTGATGATGTGATCTCATACCTAGAAAACCCAAGAGACTCAGTAAAAATAAAAATAATAATAATAATAATAACAACTGGAAGTAACTGAGAGAGTTGGCATAGTGGCAGGATACAAGATCAACATACAAAAATTAGTCAGATTGTTCTACCTCAGCAAAGAGACTGCTGAAAAAGAAAGAAATCAATTCCATTTACAGTAGCTACCAATTAAAAATAAAGTATTTGTGATTAAATCTTACTAGGGACACAAAAGACCTGTACAAAGAAAACTACAAAACACTACTGCAAGAAACCATAAGAGATCTAAATAAAGGGAAGAACATGCCATGCTTGTGGATAGGAAGACTGAACATTATGAATAGGTCAATTCTACTCAAAGCAATCTAAGCATTCAGTGGTAATTCCAATCCAGATTCCATCAATATTCTTCAAGGAAGTGGAAAAAACCATCACTAATTTTATATGAAAGGAAAGAGAACTCAGATAAGCAAAGCACTATTGAAAAAGAAAAACAAAGTAGGAGGTCTCACATTCCAAGATCTCAAAACCTGCTATACAACCATAGTAGTGAAAACTAGCTGGTATTGATACAATTACAGACATATAGACCAATGAAACAGTGAGAGCCAGGACAAGAGCAGATACATGCACACCCATGTCATCATAGCACTATTTACAGTAGCAAAAAGATGGAAACAACCTAGGTGCCCATCAGCTGAAGAATGGATAAGCAAACCATGGTACATATACACAGTGAAATACTACGTGACCATAAAGAATAATGTAGAATCTGCAAAACATCACATACCATGGATGAACTTAGAGGACATTATGCTGAGGGAAGTAAGTCAATCACAGAAGGAGAAATATTGTATTAGTTCATTATTGTAAAAAATCAACAAAGGTTTCAATATGGAAGGAAATTTTCTTGTTGGTTACCAGGGGTAGGAGGAGAGGGGAGGGAACACTGCTAGGTAGAGACAAGTATTGATTTGGGTGAAGGGAAGGACAATGTACAAAATGTGAGTGATCAACATGGTGGCATTGAGGAATAGCAAAACAGAGAGAGGTTCACGGGAGGTACAGACAACAAAGATGAACCCTTTTGTACATACAGAACTGTGTTTTCAGTGATGGCAAACCTTGATATACAGATGGGTGGATGGGTGGACAGGCCAAACGATTAGGTATATCTATGCAGGGGCAGTGTACCCTTGACTATATATAGGGTTGGCAGACAATGTTTCTACAAGTGTATTTGTATATTCTGTAAGAATTCCCAGGTATATATTAGAGCTGAAAAGGGACAAGGTTGTAGTCACTTCTTGGTTACAGCCAGTTACCTGGAGGGAGCGAGTAGCTGGATCTGTGGGCTCAGAACTGTGGTTGCAAGGGACATCAAGCTCAAGTGGCATAACATACTACACAAAAATATTGTTCCACATCCTACTTTGACAAGTAGTGACTGGGATCTTAAAAGCTTTGTGAGCGGTCATCTAGATGCAACGATGGGTCTCTCTTAGTCCAGAGAAAAGAAGAACGAGGGAAACCACAGATGCAGGGAAACAATTGGTCCAGGAAACTGGTATACCATGTGCTTCTCAGCCTATATGACTATGAGACCAGAAGAACTAGATGGTGCCCAGCTACCACTGTCAATCCCTCAGAGGGGGATCTCTGTTGGAGATCCTGGATAGAGTGGGAGAACAATGTGGAACAAAACTCAAAATCAAACAAACAAAAAGAGACCAAGTTTGCTGGCCTGATGGACCTGGTGGAACCCTTGAGACTATGGCCCCTAGCTGCCCTACAGATCTGAAATGGAACCCACTCCTGTGGCTTCCAGACAAACAAAAGCAAGGCATATGAGCTGAACATTTACATTAGGTAGATACACTCCTTGGAGAGATCAATCATGGGAGAACAGAAGGCCTGTGTAAGCACAGGGAGATAGCTCGGAGGCCAGGAGTGCATGGGATGGAAAGACACAGGGAGGAGGTGACTATAGGGAGGACATGGGAAGAGAGCTGTTGCATTGTGGGAAAGTGCAGTCAATGTCATTAGACAAGGTGTATATGAACTGCTGTATGGAAAATGAATTTGCTCTGTAAACATTCACCTAAATCACAATTAAAATAAAAAAGTTCATATTAGATGCCAAGTGGGAAACAGGCCACAGAATTCTAGATACTGTGTAACTTCAACTGTGTGAAACAAGTCCAGCAGCAAAAGCTCAATGGAAAAATTGACTGTCTATAATTAAACAATAAAGCTAATAGCATGAGGGGTGTCTCTAAATGGGAAGACCAGATAATTTTTAATCTTTTGACATTTGAAATTCTCTGAATTTCCTTTGCTAAGGAGCTCTGGTAACATAGTGCCTAATGCACTTGACTGCTAACCAGAAGGCTGGTGGTTCAAACCCACCAGCCACTTCTCAGAAGGAAGGTTGGAAAATCTACTTCGGTAGTGATATCACCTCAGAAACCCAAGGACAGGTCACTATGAGTCGTGGCCGACTCGACGGCACATGACAACAACAACAATATTCTATATAGGCTCAAACAAACAAGCCAACAAAAAACAGCTGTGTTTTCAAACCAAAGGAGCTCTGGTGGTGCAGTGCCTAAGACGTTTCACTACTAACTGGAGATTGGCAACTCAAACCCACCATCCACTCCATGGAAGGAAGACTGGGCAATCTACTTCCATAAAGATTTACCACCTCCTTAACCCAATGGTGGTCACTTTGAGTCATAATCAACTCCATGGCAGTGAGTGGGTTTTGAAACCCAGAGTTTTTGACCATTGCTTTCCTTGTATTGCATCCTATTGAAACAAAGTTTCTTACAGCAAAAATCAGAGGCAATCTTCTTAGTTTGTGTATATGGCAGATACACAGTTATTTACCTCTTGTTACAATTGTGAATGCACATATCAGTCTATTGGCCTGCTTGTTTGCCTGGTGGTAGGAATGATGAGGTCCTCTTGGAGAATTCCTGTGATGAAGGACCTTATAGATCATCAATGAATAATACAAAGACAGAAGTTCTGCTTCTGACCAACTGTCCTACCAAGAATAGCTGGCAAGTACAGATGGAATTGAAAAGTATCCATCTGAAAGCATCACAAAGGGATCCTGGCAACCAGCACCAGATTACAGAGGGATCCTAGAAGAAAAAGAATTTCCCAGAGATGATCCCCGCCCTCTGCCATGGTGCATGATGCTTTGCCAATTCCTATCTGTCCAAGCAGAAAGATTAGACATGGGAAGCGGTACTCACACAGGGTTGAAGAGATAAAAATTCGAGTTCAAAAATTGCCAAAGAGGAGTAGACTGTTAAATACCTCAGAATTATAGGTAATGTTAATTAATCATTAGTAACCCCTAAGGCTACACTCTAGGGATATAAGTGAAGTAGAAAGAGATCTGCCCTCACAAACATCACACCACAACTTTGCACAAACTCAATCCCTATGAGATTCAGGCATTCTGCTCTATTTGTGACTGCATGAAAGGAAGGAAATGTAACCCATCTCTGGAGGAAGGCTACATCAATCTCAGGCTCCTCTGTACTTCTGCAGGCTGCATACAAAGTTCAACATTCAATAAAAATCACTGAGAATGAGAGGTATACAAAGGTAAACAAACAACAGAAATACATTTTAGGTGTTCCAAATTTTGGAGTTGTCCATGTAATGGAGTAATTATGTCCAAATACTTCAGTTATGTTCAAGATGATAGCAGAGAAGAAGAAGAATATGACCTGGGAACTGGAATTCATTTTTCGAAGAATAAAATGGAAACTATAGAACTGAAAAATATGATTATTGAAATTGAAATCCCAGTAGTTTGGTTTGACAGCAGAGTATATGGAAGAAGAGAAGAGAGCAATAGTCAGCTGGAGGAAGTCAACAGGGAACATCAGGACTGAACCACATTCATCAGAGAAAACCAGTTAAAAGGATCATGATTCTGGGAAGAAGAGTTTTCTTTCCCTCATCAATGATTCTGAGATGAAAGTATAAGTTGATTTGTATTTATTTAGGAAGGATTTATTGTACACCTATGGTTATGAGTTGAATGGTGTCCTTGAAAAACATAGTTGAAGTTCTAATTACTATGCCTGTGAACATCATTCTATTTGAAAATAGGGTTTAGAACATATCAGTTAGCATAAGCTCATACTGGAGTAATGGGGACCCTAATCTCATCTGCGTGGTGTTCTGAAAGGCAAGGAGAACACATACAGAGCCACATACAGGGGAAATATGGTCAGGTGGTGATGGAAGCAGAGACTGGGGGATGCAGCCATAGACAAGGAACACCTGGTGCCACCAGAATTTGAAAAAGGTAGGGAAAGATTCTCCACAAAGCCTTTAGAGAGAGGGTGGCCCTGGTGACACCCTGAATTTGGACAAAATTCAGCTAAAGCTAATGGAAGAAATGATGAAGTAAAAAAGCTGAATAGATTCTGGAAAGTGGCTTGAGAGAACAAAGTGAAGTATTATGATGAAATGTACAAAGACCTGGTATTAATGAATCAAAGGGGAAGAACATGCTCAGTGTTTCTCAAACTGAAAGAACTGAAGAAAAATTTCAAGCTTCAAGATGCAATTTTGAAGGAGTCTGTGGACAAAAGGTTAAATGATGCAGGAAACATCAAAAGAAGATGGAAAGAATACAGACACTGTACCGGAAGCAACTGGTTGACATTCAACCATTTCAGGCAGTAGTATATAATCAAGAAACAATGGTATTACTGTATGAGCCTATTATTGTAAAAAGACAAAGAAGGGTTTGCTTGAGAAAGGGAACTCACTTTGTAGATTACTGGGGCGGGGAAAGAAGGGGAGGGATTAATTCCAGGCTAGTTGGGGTCCACACGCTGACGTGGATAAGGAGAGGGATGGAATAGCAAGAGTCTGTGACCACCATGATAGTATTAGGAAAAGGGAGGACAATGAATTGTGCACACAAGATATAGACTACAGATGCTAACACCAACCAGTATAACCACAATACTGCATTGTCATCAACACCAAACACCAGGATACAGATAAACACATAAACATCTGAGAAGATCCAGGACATCTGTGAAGGTCCAGTGAACAGGAGTATACTCTAGACAAAGGATAGATTCAGCAGAGGCTAATCTTGCACAGATACCAGTGATATAAAATACCCACAATCCTTACAGAAAAAAATGGAAGACAGACATAGAATAATCCCTCATAGAAAGCCAGACACTTTGGGAGACAGATGCAATGGATCTAGTAACTGAGAACCACAGTACTGGGGGACACCACACTCAATCAGCACAACAAAATATGTAAAAGTCTTATTCCTCATCCTACATTCGTGAGTAGCGACTGGGATCTTAAGAGCTTTCAAGTGGCCAGCCAATGGTCTCCTATCATCGGAAGTGAAGAAGAGTGGGAAAAAACAAGGACATTTGGAAGCAATCAGTCTGAGGACACAATGGCCCTAGAAACCAGAAAAACTAAATGGTGCCCAGCTACCAGCCAACCACTCAGGAAAGAATCAAATGTGGAGAACCTGGATAGAGTGGGAAGAAAAATGTGGAACAAAATCCAAAAACTCAATAACGACCAGAATTACTGGTCAGATGGAATCTGGTAGGACCCCCAATATTATGTTTCTGGGATACATTCTGGACCTGGAATAAAACTCACTCCCAGGGGCTGTCTCTCAGCCCAACAGTAAACAAGATGTACACGTAGACCACCCAACCCAGTGTGATACACCCATATACTCTGTTGAAATGCATCCCTTAGAGAAATTGACTACAGGACACCAGAAGGGCAACATTCACATGGAGGAAATGCAGGACACACAGGAGTTCATAACTATGAGGGGCATGGGGGGGGGTAGTTACTGAGCAGGGAGGGGAGGAGACTGGGTTAGGGTTGGGGATGGTAAATGGGGAGGAAAATTAAATGTACACATAATATTGAATGTAAAACAAACTTCTCTGTAAACTTGCACCTGAAGGAGAATAAATAAATAAATACAACAAAATAAAAATAAAGACTGATTGAATGTCTGGGGGAAAAAAAGAAAGAAAGAAAGAAAGAAAGAAACAACAACAACAACAGCAAAATGGTATTGAAGGAAGTAGTTCAAGCTGTCCCAAAGGAATTGGGAAAAATGAGGATCCAGGAATTGAGGGAACACCCATTGAGATGTTTTGCCACACAGATGCAGCACTGGTGGCACTCACTCATTTTGCCAAGAAATTTGGAAGACAACACACAGCCAGTTTTTCGTTGTGCTTAACTTGATGCGTCAAAACTGATGAATTGAAATTGACTAACAACAACAGCAAGGCTGTCCTTGAGGCATCACTTAAGTTTGTATGTGGGAGGGCTGCAGAAAACAATGGGTTCAGATTTGAGATAAAATTTTTAATTGGTTAGTTTTTGGCTTTAGATTTTGTTGCACTCTGAAATACCATAGCTTCAATACTAGAGAGATCAAGTCCCCCATCATCAGTATTTCTTTTTAAAGTCTCTCAACTAATTTCGTTTATTGTCTTTGCTATTATCTGCCCCATTCTCCTTCACCACTAGAAGGTAAAGTCCATGTGGGCAGTGAACTCATCTTATTCAATATTCTATCTCTGAATATCTAAAATAATATCTGGCATAAAATAGATCTGTAGTAAATACAGGTTAAAAATGTTTTTTTTCCACAAAAGTTATTGAAAAATAATTTCAAGTCATAAAAATGGTTGCATTGTGCCAACATTTTCTTATAATGCATAAAATGTTGTGAAGTTCTGATTCCATGAGTGGTAGAAAAGTTTGTATCAGACTAGTCCTCTAGCTGAGAAAAAAATAGGAGACCTGGGTTTAAAAAAATATCTGTCAATATCCTGCTGCAACCATTTTTGAATTATCTACAGCAGAATTTTACGTGTGTGTGATAGTAATTTATTGAGTCATGATTTCTGCATTCAGTTGTATCGTATTTCCATAGGTGATCCTTAAAGGTTACTTCAAGAAAACTCTATGAAGTAGTTCTACTCTTTAGTAATGGGGTCACCGTGAGTTGGCAGCCAATTTGACAGCAGCCAACAACAATAAAGGAGCTGTGGTAGTGCAGTGCCTTATGCATTTGACTGCTAACCAAAAGGTTGGTGGTTCAAAGCCACCAGCTGCTCCAAGGAAGGAAGATGGGGCAATTTACTTCTGTAAAGATTTACTGCCTCAGACACCCAATGGGAGTTACTGAGTCATCATGGCAGTGAGGTTGGTTTTTTAGTTTAACAGCAATAATGGGAAAAGCACTTAAAAGTGATGAAAGACATCAACTCCTAGGTTAAAAAAGCATTAAAGAATTCCAAACAAGAAAAGAAAGAAAACACACTAGGCATATTAGGGCTGAAATCCAAAGACAAAGACAGAATAGATACATTAGCATCAAAAGAGAAACAGTAAGTTTGACAGATGACTTCTCAGTAGAAATGGTGGAAGCTGGAAAACAATGGAATGGTATCCTGTGCTGAAAGAAAATAAGCATAAAGCTAGAGTTCTACAACTGTGGAGGAAGATCCTCCAAAATGGGAGCAGGATAATGACATTCCAATGCAAGTAAAACACAGAGAGTGTGTCACTAGCTGGATTATACTAAAGAAAATATCAAAAGGAGCTTTACAGCAGGAAGAAAATTATCACGATCAAACAAAGACATTGATAAACAAATGAAGTGTGACAAAAGAAGGCTATAGATACATAACTGTCAATGAATATTGAGAGTATAAAATATCTTGTGAGTGTTAAAATTTTTATAGAAGTAAAATACATGGCGACAATATCACAAAAGTAAAGAAAGATCAACACTGAGTTAAAATCTTCTAAGTACAATGGGAAATAGTAAAAAGCCTAATTTATAGTCAACTTACAAATTCAGAAATTCATGTGATCTCCTCAAAAATAATTTAAAAATGTGTAACTGACCTGGAAGTAGATGAGAGAAAATAGAAAAATAAAAATCTCAAAACAGTCCAAAACTCCTAAGCAAGGAGAGAAAAGGAAATAGGCTTAAGCAGAAAACAAACTAAGATGGTAGGTTTCAACTCAATGCTCTGCATCCTTGCCAGCCCTTGATAGTGTCAGATCTGTTGTTTAGTTTAGTCATTCTTCTTGATGTGTCATGGTATGCTGGGGTTTTAATTTGCATTTCCCTAATTACTCATGATGTTGAACATCATATGCATTTCATGTGCTTCTTTGCCATCTCTATCTCTTCTCTAGCCCACTTATTATGTGGCAAAATATGAAATGCTCTGTCATCCTATCCATATGAAATTTTGGAAAATGGCAAAACTACAGAGATTTAAAAAAAAATGGAGAGAGAAAAACGAGATCAGTGGTAGACAGGGGCTGGGCATGGATTATGGATTAAGTACAAAGAAGCATGAAGGAACTTTCTGGAATGATGGATACATATATTTGTCCAGATTCAGATTTGACACAAAAGGAGTGAAAAAACTGATTATCTTACATGCTAAAGAAGCTAATTTATAAATGAAAGCCTTCCTACAAAGAAAACTCTAGGCACCAATAGCTTGACCAGTGAATTCTCCTAAACAATTAGCAAGGAAATCACACCAATCTTAAACTTTCTTCTTAAACTTCTTAGTTTGTTTTATTAGGAAGGCACACTTTTCCAGCCCTCAGAAGCTGGAGGCCTGAAGTGTTTCCTTCTAGTGAGGATAGAAGAGGAGTTCTGTGTGATGCCCAGGAGGCTGTGTGGGCATGGCCTGAGAGCATGGAGGCCTGGTGGGGAGGGGCCAGCAGAATAGCCTGGAGAATGGCCATAGGCAGTGGGTGACAGGGAAATTGTTAGGTGATGAGAACATGCCTATGTGGAAAGGAAGCCATCCACTCAGGACTGCAGTACAGAGGCCCTGATGGGGTTCCCATTTTATCTCCTGTAGAGTTAATATTCTGATTGTCAAAGTTTGAAGCCTTCACAAGCTACAGGGTCTGCACTGCTACATTTGGAATTGCAAAGTCAAAAAGGCAAAAATGTGAGGTCATTGATTCATCCAGAGGAGGGACAGGTCATTAGAGCTGAAAGGATGCCACAAGCAAGGAAAGAGCCTGGGTTTCTGAGATGACCACTGAAATTATAGTGTGAATTTTCCCAGATTCCACATCTTCTAGCTCAGGGACAAGGCTAACATGGCAGACTCAAGGACTGGTCTAAATGGTAGGAGAGTAATTGAAGACAGGAATGTGAGGCCATAAATTTCTAGATAGGTCTCAGCCCAGCTGACCTTGGGAGGACACACTGGTGAGCAGTAGGATGTCTGGGCTGAGACGGGGACATAATAGGCTGGTTAGGGGCACATGGGACAGCAGAGCAAGAAGACCCAGGAGAAGTTTGGGGCACTAGAGGAGGAGGTGGACACACAGCAGGACAATTTGCACACACTAGGGAGTTTGTAGCAGGAGGAGGCATAGGCAGAGGGCTAGAAGCATAACAGATAGGCACACAGCAGACAGGCTTGCAGCAGACAGGCCAGTAGTTAGCAAGTGGGTGTGTGACATGCAGCTAATAGCTAGCCTGCTGGCATCAAGAGGAAGCACTGGAGCTGGTAAACACCCATGGGCAAGGGCTGGACACACAGGCCTCCCAGCAGCAGAAGCTGGACACACAGAGCTCACAGGGGGTACAGATGAGGTCAGGGAGGTGGCCAGAACACAGCATGTGGGGGTGTAGCAGGTGGAGGTAGAGCACAAGCACTGGCAGCACGTGGGGGCACAATACGGGTGTTCACATCATAAGGGTCTCAGAGCAGCTCTCTGGACAGTCATCCACCTGCAGGGGGGAGCTGGTGCAAGATTCACAGGCACCAGATAGGCAGATGCAGCTCCTATTGCTCAAGTTACTGGAGCAGACAAACATGGTGGATGCAGCCAGGGTGGAAGGCACATGGTGATGTGGTAGAGAAGTGTATGAGTGCATGAATGAATGAGGAGCTCTGGACTTTGCGGGCTTTTTTATATCTCAAGGTGTGTATTATTTGTATTATTTTTTTTTCAAGGTGTATTTTACCTGAACCAGGGTCCCAGGAGCTGTATCTATCATTGGTGTTTTGAGACAGGACACTTATTAGGCCAGGTCTGTTGCTGGGTGATACCCTGCCTCAGTTCATGAACCTTAGATATCTGCAGGGGAAGAACTGCCACCCTGACCTGAATATGGCTATAGCAGTGACCACAGAGAGGGAGGGGCACCTCTGGACAGCTGACTCCACAGCCTCTGCCCTCAGGTATTGGGTGCCTGGTGCCAGCTATCATCCAGAGGACTCCCCCGTTGCACCCAGTTCCTACCTGCAGGACTCCACTCAGGACAGGCTTGGCCTGTGTTGGGACTGGGAGAGAATTGGGGATGAGTGCCTTGTTTCAGGAGAACATCATTTGAAGATGGACCTTCCTGGCAGCTCTGTAGTTCCATGACCCGAATCTGGTGCTGAGGCCAGGGAGGAGACTGAGGACTGAGAGCAGGAGAGGAGATGCCTGAGAGGACCCCTCTCCCCTGCTGTCATGAGGAGGCATAATTTTCCAATAAGGGCACCTTTTCCTAATTGTCTCATTCATTAGGGAGACCCAAATTTGAACCTGTTTTTACAGCCAACAGTCTGTTTTCCTGCACATGGCAACCCTGAGTCAGGATGTGAGCATGAGGAGAGGGTTTAAGTTGGAGGAGGCAGGTGTGAAGCAAGGGAGTGATGAGGCTCAGAGACACACCCTGTTGGTAAAGCCAGTCAGTGCCATGGAAGTGAGCCAGGTAGATCAGGCTGTGACCCTGGGACCAGGCAGGCACCTGAGAGACCATATTCAGGAGCAGTTATGAGTGGTCACAGAGATGATCCTCTCTCTTAGAGCCTGTGCCCTCAACAAGGCCACCAAGAGTCACAGCCAAGAACTGCTATATTCACTATTAACATTATTTCAGCCTGGTCTTAGCCAGGGGTTGAAGCTCCAAATGTCTACCCAGCCACCTGGTACAGGAAGATTGAGCCATAGCCAAGGGTAGGTCCAAGCAGTATCCAGGACAGAGATGTGGGAGGAAAAAGGAAGGAAGGAAGTGGGAGGGAGTAAGGATGAAGGGAAGGAAGGTGAAGGAAGAGAGAGGAGGAAGGAAGTGAGGGGGAGGGATGGAGGAATGAAGAGGGAGTATAACTAAAAGCAGAACATACGCCTTTAACACAATAGAAAAATTAGAAGGAAAAAAAGCCTTATCTTGGTCCATATGGCAACTGTATAAAACCAGTGGAAACAAGAAAAACAGAAAACAATGCTTGAATCAAAATGGCAGACTTAAGGTTAAAGTAGTCAGTTATGAGGTAAATGCAGAAGGTTAAATCTCTTACTAGAACTGTCACACACACGTATAAACACTTATACTTAAATACTTCAAGAAAGCATAGATTGGCTTTAACAAATATTCAAAGAGTAAGAACCTCTAAAAAGTGACCTAGCTGATTGGAACAAATGATGCAAACAGAACTATTGGAAATGACAAAAAAAAAAAAAATAACTGAAATTAAACTAAGTGTTTACCTATAACAATAGAGAGAATTGGTGAACTGAAAGGTCAGAAGAAATTAGGCCAAATGAAACACAAAGAGACAAAAAATCAAAGCCATGATAGGCTAGAGTGAAGGTTAACATGTATTCCATGAGAATTCCAGAAGCAGACGAAAGAGAACCTGCTGACAATAGTGAACAGGATGAAGGACTAGGCAATGTTTGGCTCTGTCGTGCACAAGGTCACCTGGAGTCAGCTCCAGGGTAGCTCACAACAAATATAAAAAAAAAAAAACTCACTGCCGTCGAGTCAGATCTGACTCAGAGGGACCCATTCTTCGGTTTCAGAGGTGGTATCATCAGGGAAGTACATTGCTCAACCTTCTTTCCGAGGAGTGGCTGGTGGGTTTGAACCACCAGCCTTCAGGTTAGCAGTCAAGTACCTTAGGTACTATGCCATCAGAGCTTCCACAACAAAATACATACGGTTTGAAACTGCCTCGGGGCCTCATGAGTGGCTCTCTCTCCCAGAAACAGTAGGTCTCTGAAACCCATGATGGGCCTTCAACATGGCCTACAGGGCTACATAGCCTATGACACAGGAGGGAGACCACAGCCTGGTGGGAAGGGGCTGCTGAGGAGATAAAGGATGGAGAGGGGGCCTGGGCAATCAAAAAATGCCTTCATACCCCATCAAAATATATTGTTGGGTTTAATCCATTGACCACTTTTGAAAGGCCAGCCAAGCTCAGTTAGAGCTATGTGCAGAGAGGACTGGGCTGAGAGAGAGGAGCCAGAATGGGGATGGGAGAAGTCAGGAGAGAGGGGGCCTGGGCTGCGTGGAGGGTGGAAATAGAGTAGGGGGCAGAGGGAGAGGAGAAAGTGGTGAGGGAGGTGGGGTGGATAAGGAGTGAGAGTGGATCCGGTGTCCCAAGTCTGGGCTGGTAGATGCAGGCATGCACACAGAATCACAGCTTGGTTTCAGGCCTAGGGGAGGGACAGGATGTCCTGAGAACCAGACCCAGGATGGTGCCATGTTTGTGATCCTCATGTCTTGGGGAGCCATGATTTCTCACCCTGGAGATCTGAGCAGCACCAGAGTCCAGGGACACACTCTACTGCAAGGTATTTGTTCCTTCTGACTTATGGTTTTGTCATTATTATGTCACCAAGCAGTTTTTCTGGGTTGTGACTGGGGGCCATCTGAGGTCTACTAGCTCTAGCCACTGACAAAAATATCCCGTCTGACTAGGGACCACTACTATCCCAGGCGGAGCCCATCCCCTCGGGGTCAGGGCCACCCCACTCTCTCTATGCCACCCTGTCACTGTGAAGGTTTCTTCCCTGAAATTCCCAAGAAGTTGACCTACCAATGAGGTAGAACTAGTCATCCCTACCAGATAGTTATGCCACCTGTAAGAAGCTCAGGGTCCCAAAACAGTCCCAGTCTCCATGCTGCATCCATGCCCCACCCCATGCCTTTTACAGTTATGCACAGGAGGCCTCCTGAGAGGGAGAGACAATGCTTTTATTTGGTGGCAGACAGGTCACTCATGTGGAACACTGAGCCAAGATTGAGAAGAGGTCACTGAATGAATCACAGAACCAGAGGGACTCCACCCAGGAGTCAAAGGACTCAGCACAGCCAGTTGGAGGGTGGAGTGATTCTGGGGGCAAGAAGAGACCTCAGATTGGGCTCTGGTTCCAAAGATGTCAGGAGAAAGGCAGAGTGGCTCCGGAGGGTTGGTGCCCATTCAGCAGCAGGGATTCTGCCCCAAGGAAGAGCCACAGCAGGCAGGCTTGCACAAGGGGCGGCAGAGCAAGGACACACTAGAGGAGGCAGGGGCACAGCAGGAGGAGGAGGACACACAGCAGGCAGGCTTGCACACAGGTTGGCAGATGAGGGACACACAGGAGGAGGGTTTACAGCAGGAGGTTGTACAGGTAGAGGGCTGGCAGCATGAGGGGGCAGGGCAGGGGCTGGCCCCCCAGCAGACAGGGACACAGCACACAGGCTTGTAGCAAACAGGCTCACAACAGACGCGCTTGCAAGAGACAGGCACACAGCAGACAGGCTTGCAGCAGATGGGCTCACAGCAGAAGGGCTTGCAGCAGACAGGCACACAGCAGGCCTGCTGGCAGGGGGAGAGTGTGCAGCATGCAGGCTGGCAGCTAGACTGCTGGCAGCAGGAAGGCTCACAGGAGCTAGTGCAGATGGATTGGCAGGAGCTGGACCCACAGGTTGCCTGGCAGCAGGGGCTGGACACACAGCTCACAGGGGTGCAGATGAGAGTCTGGCAGGAGGCCAGGGCACAGCATATGGGAGCACAGCAGGTGGACTGGCAGCAGGTGGGGGCACAGCAGGGTGGTTCGCAGTAGCTCTCTGGGCTGTTGTCCACCTCCCAGGAGGAGTCAGTGCAAGACTCACAGGACCCGGGCAGGCAGACACAGCTGCAATAGCTTAGGTCATTAGAGCAGACAGACATGTTGGAAGCAGCCATGGTGTGGAGTGGGGTGGGAATAGGTGAAGTTGTAGAGGAGGAGGAGGGTGTGAGTGAATGAGTGAGTGAGTGAGTGAGTGAGTGAGTGAGTGAGGAGCTTTCAGCCTCCAGGTCTTTTATATCCCTCTGTGTTGTTTTGTCTCAACAGAGGCCCCAAAGCTTCCCTTCCTGGTTGGTGTCACAGCAGCAGCTGCTATTGTTTTCATGGTACATGTTCCTTGTTTTGACACTACTGGCTTTGAGGCTCCTGTGTGACCTGTGTTTGTTCCCAGAGGAAACCAACAGAAATGCTTCAAGTACGTCAAAATACCTCCAAGACACCAGCACAGAAGCTGTCAGTCAATTTAAATGGAAGCACTCTGCGGTTTCCTGTGGGGTTTGCTCATTTTCTTGGTTGGTTGAGAATGGGAATGGGAGACACAGTCATAGATCCATCTGAGCATGCTCACCTGGCCTTGTACCAGACCTGCTTTGGGGGTGATGTTGTTGATTGTCAGTGGACCTGGAAGACCTGTGTCTGACCGGTGAGTTGTGGGAAGGTATGTGGGGACCATGTCTTCCTGGGTGCAGAGATCAGTGCAGGTGGGATCCAGACCCAGCACAGTAGGCATGCCTTGAGGTGCAAATGGCTTCTGCTATGTTGGAACTTCAATTTTTATACAAAGGGCATGTACAAATGCTCACACCTTCCTATGTCCTCAAACCTCAGAAAACACCTGCAACAGTCCTTATGTGCCACTGAGAATGAAGTCTCCTCCCTCAGTTCCCCCTTATCTCCTATAGGCCAGGACATCACCAGGAGGTGGTGGCCATGAACCCAGCCTTCTGTGTCATTTCCTGGAATTGTTAAAGTAAATGCACAAACCTCAGGTCTGGCTGTGCATGGGGCTGTGCATATCTCACACCCTGTGTAAAATGACCCACAATCCACAGTCAGCACTACAACTGCAACCCAATAAGCACACAGTGCTTAGTTGTGGGGTCCCTCATCCTTTCCTGTAGCCAGCATTCTCAGCAGAGGCTCAGAAACAGAGGGCCCTCAGCACCTTCCACTAGTCAGGTCTGCAAGTCAGCCAGCCCCGGACTCCCTGAGGGCATATGTGATGCTGAAGCCTGTAGGGCTGGGGTCTCACTGTGCTCTGATGAGGTAGGACTCACACTCTCCTTGCAGGCTTCATAACATAGGCAGCCCTGGTGACACTACTCCTAGGATACTTTCAGCCTCAGTCAGGGTAGGGAGAAGGACCAGACTATAGAGCTATTCTGACTAGAGCTGGGGCTGGCTTTCACACCTCAAGAGAAGGTCCTCCGAATGACCCATGGGGTCATATGGCAGCAGGGTGTGTAGACATTGAGTCTGCTGCCATCTCTTGTCTCCTCCTCATCTTGTTTTCCAGGACTGGGCACTCTTCTGAGGCCAACTGAGGTGATCACACAGCTCTGGGCTTTGACTGACATTCTTCCTCCCCATTACCCCACCCAACTCAGCTCTGTGCCTGACATTTCTAACCCTTTTTCCTCCCATGACCATCCCTTCCTGTCACCTCCCATGGCCACTCCTCCTCTCCATCTGTGGACCTGGGAACATTCCAAGGTAGCAGCCAAGCCTCATCCACCTTTCATTCCTCCTGCCTGCAGGAGGTGCTCAGGACTAGCTTACAGAGTGAACACAGCTCTGATGATGGACATTGTCTGTCCATCATCATTAAGTTCATCTACGGACAGAGGATGACTCCTGACTCTGTGGTTGTAGGGCACTGATGAGAATGTGTGGTCCTCAGAACTGGCCCCCGGGATAGGCAGGATTGTGCTTGGATGTTGGGGCTTATAATAAACTTGCAAATGTGGTTAAAGTCCAGTGTCATGTTTATCATTCTAGAATCAAGAGAAAGACATTCATTCCTGTTTCTTTTTCTCTGAGTTATCATAAAAGATTTGTAGAATTTCATATCTCATGAAAACTGGAAATTATTTGTAGTCTAATATAAGGAAAAGAAAAGCATATCTGTTGATGAATACTATGTAGCCACTCTAAACTATAACATAAGCACTCAAAAATGTTCACATTATACACCACAAGTTAGGTCATAAAGCAAGCCTTAATAAATTTAAAAACATTGAAATACTGCAAAGCATATTCACAAATCACAATGCTACAAAATTAGAAATCAGGAATAGGAAGATTAAAAGAAAAAGAGCAAACACATGGAAACTGAACACACCTTTCTTAAGAACGACTAGCTAATAGAAGAAATAAAAAAGGAAATTAAAAAATTCCTTGAATCAAATGAGAATGGAAACACAACATACCAAAATCTTTTGCACACAGCCAAATCAGTCAGAGGCCAATTTATAGCAAGAAAGGCACACATCAAAAAAGAAGAAGGAGCCAAAATCAACACCTTAAACCAAAATCTCTAGCAATTCTAAAAAGAACAACAAGAAAAGCCTACATCACCACAAGAAAGGAAATAATAAAGATTTGAGTAGAAGTCAATGAAACAGAAAATAGAAAGACAATAGAAAAAATCAACAAGACTAGAAGTTGGTTTTTTGAAAAGATTAATAAAATTGACAAAGCACTGGCAAATTTAACAAAGGGAAAGAGGGAGAGAATACAAATAACACAAATAAGAAATGAGTTGGAGGACACTGCAACAGAACCAACTGAAATGAAAAAGATAATATCAAGATACTATAAAGAACTGTACTCCAAGAAATCTGAAAACCTAGAAGAAATGGACAGATAGCTAGAAACACACTACTTACCTAAACTAACACAGACTGACATGGAACAGTTGAAGAGGCCCATAACAAAGAAGAAACTAAACAGGTCATAAAAAAAAAATTACCAAGAAAAAAAAGTCCTCGCCCAGTTGGTTTCACCAGAAAATTCTACTGACCGTTCAGAGAAGAACTGACACCAATCCTACTCAAACTATTCCAAAACATAGAAAAGGAAGGAAACCTCCCAAATTCATTTCATGAAACAAGCATAACCTTGATACCAAAATCAGGCAAATATATCACTCAAAAGGAAAACTACAGACCAATATCCCTCATGAATACAGATGCAAAAATCTTCAACAAAATCTTACCCAATACACTCCAACAACATATCAAAAAAATAATACATAATGACCAAGTGAGGTTCATATCAGGTATGCAAGGATGGATCAACATTAGAAAAACAATCAATATTATCCATTACATAAATAAAACATAGGAAAAGAACCACATGATTATGATAATAATCATGTTAATCGATGCAGAAAGGCATTTGATAAAATTCAACACCCCTTTCTGATAAAAATTCTCTGCAAAATAGTCATAAAAGAGACATTCCTCAACATAACCAAAGGCATAGATGCAAAAATAACAGCCAACATTATTCTCAATGGAGAGAGATTGCAACCATTCACCTTGTGAAGAGGAACCAGACGAGGATGCCCTCTACCACTTCTATTCAACATTGTATTGGAAGTCCTAGTCAGGGCAATAAGGAAGAAAAGGAAATCAAAGGCATCCAAATTGGTAAGGAAGAAGTCAAACTACTTCTATTTGCTGATGATATGATCTTATACCTAGAAAACCCAAGAGACTCAGTTAAAAAAAAAAAAAAAACACTACTGGAAGTAATTGAGACAGTTAGCATAGTGGCAGGTTACAAGATCAACATAAAAAAAAAAATGAGTCAGATTGCTCTACATCAGCAAAGAGATTGCTGAAAAGGAAATAAAGAAATAAATCCCATTAACAATAACTACCAATTGAAAATAAAATACTTGGGAAAAAATCTTTCCAGGGTCACCAAAGACCTGTACAAAGAAAACTACAAAACACTACTTCAGGAAACCATAAGAGATCTAAATAAATGGAAGAACATACCATGCTCATGGATAGGAAGATTGAACATTATGAATAGTTCAATTCTACTCAAAGCAATCTAAGCATTCAATGCAATCCCAATCCAGATCCCATCAACATTCTTTAGGGATGTGGAAAAAACAATCATTAACTTTATATGGAAAGGAAAGAGACCTCAGATAAGCAAAGCACTATTGAAGAAGAACAAAGTAGGTCTCACATTCCCAGATCTAAAACCTGCTATACAACCACAGTAGTCGAAACTAGCTGGTATTGGTACAATCACAGACAGATAGACCAACGAAATAGTGAGTGCCAGGGCATGGAGCTCTAGTAGTGTAGTGCCTAAGGCACTTGACTGCTAACCAGAAGGCTGGAGGTTCAAACCCACCAGCCACTCCTCGGAAGGAAGATGGGGCAATCTACTTCTGTAGTGATACTGCCTTGGAAACCCAAGGAGGGGTGGCTATGAGTCGGTCCCAACTTGACAGCACATAACAACACAAACAACAACAACAGGACAAGAATAGATACATGCACTCCCATGTTCATCGCACCACTATTTACAATAGCAAAAAGATGGAAACAACCTAGATGCCCATCAACTGAAGAATGGATAGGGAAACTATGGTACATACACACAGTGAAATACTATGTGACCATAAAGAATAACATAGAATCTGTAAAACACCACACAGCTTGGATGAACTTGGAGGACATTATGCTGAGGGAAGTAAGTCCATCACAGAAGGAAAAATATTGTATAAGTTCATTACTGTAAAAAGTCAACAAAGGTTTTTATATGGAAGGAAATTTTCTTCTTTACCAGGCATAGGAGGAGAGGGGAGGGAACCCTGCTAGATAGGTAGAGACAAGTATTGATTTGGGTGAAGGGAAGGACAATGTACAAAATGTGAGTGATCAACACAGTGGCATTGAGGAAGAGGAAGACATAGAGAGGTGCATAGGAGGTACAGACAACAAAAATGAACCCTTTTGTATGTACAGAATTGTGTTTTCAGTGATGGCAAACCTTGATACATATATTGGTAGAGGGGTGGACAGGTTGAATGATTAAGTATATCTATGCAGTGGGCAGTGTTCACAATACCATATATAGAGTTGGCAGACAATGTTTCTACAAGTGTATTTGTATGTTCTGTAAGAATTCCCATGTATATATTAGAGCTGACAAGGGACAAAATTATAGACACTTCTTGGCCACAGCCAGCTACACGAAGGGAGCGAATAGTTGAATCTGTGGGGTCAGGACCATGGTCATAAGGGACATCAAGCTCAATTGGCATAACATGCTACACAAAAACATTGTTCCACATCCTACTTTGACGAATAATGATTGGGATCTTAAAAGCTTGCAGGAGGCCATCAAGATAAAACGATGGGTCTCTCCTGGTCCAGAGCAAAGAACAACAAGGAAAACTACAGATGCATGGAAACAATTGGTCCAGGAAACTGGTATATCACATGATCCTCAGCCTATATGACTATGAGACCAGAAGAACTAGGTGGTGCCCAGCTACCACTGTCAACCACTCAGAGGGGTATCTCTGTCAGAGAGCCTCGATAGAGTGGGAGAACAATGTGGAACAAAACTCAAAATCAAACAAACAAAGAAAAAGGGACCAAGCTTGCTAGTCTGATACAGCCTGGTGGAACCCTTGAGACTATGGCCCCTAGCTGCCCTACAGGTCTGAAATTGAACCCACTCCTGTGGCTTCCAGGCAAACAAAAGACAGACATATGAGCTGAACATTTACATTAGGTAGATACACTCCTGGGAGATGTCAATCATGGGAGAATAGAAGTGCTGTGTACACATAGGGAGACAGCTCAGGGGCCAGGATTGGAGGGAAGGACACCGAGAGGAGGTGATTATGGGGAGGAGGTGGGAAGAGAGCTGTTGCATTGTGGGAAACTGCAGTCAATCTCATTAGACAAGGTATGAACTGATGTATGGAAAATGAATTTGCTCTATAAACATTCACCCAAATCACAATTTTAAAAAAAAGTTCACATTAGATGCCAAGTGGGAAACAGGCCACAGAATTCTAGATACTGTGTAACTACAACTGTGTGAAACAAATGCACCAGCAAAAGCTCAGTTGAAAAATGACTGCCTCTAATTAAACAAAAAAGCTAACAGCATGAGGTGCAACTCTAAATGGGAAGAACAGATGATTTTTAATTCTTTTGGCTTTTCTGTATTCTCTAAATAGCCTTTGCTATACTTCCGTAGTGATACTGCCTTGGAAACCCAAAGAGGGGTTGCTATGAGTCGGGGCCGACTCAACGGCACATAACAACAACAACATATCACATATGGGAGGAGCTCTGGTAGTGTAGTGCCTAAGACATGTGACTGTTAATCAGAAGGCTGGCAATTCAAACCCACCAGCCACTCCATGGAATGAAGACTGGGCAATCTACTTCTGTAAAGATTTACCACCTCCTTAACCCAATGGGGGTCGCTCTGAGTCAGAATCAACTCCATGGTAGTGGGTGGGTTTTGAAAACTGGAGTTTTTGACCATTGCTCATCCCCTTCCTTGTATTGCATCCTACTGAAACAATGTTTCTTATAACAAAAGTCAGAGGCAATCTTCTTGAATTTTGTACATAGCAGATAGACAGTTATTTATCTCTTTGTAGAATTGTGAATGCATATATAGTTCTACTGGCCTGCTTGTTTGGATGCTGTTAGGAATAATGAGGTCCTCTGGAGAATTCCTGTGAAGAAGGACCTTATAGATCATCAATGAAAAATACAAAGACAGAAGTTCTGCTTCTGACCAACTCTCCAACCAAGAACAGCTGCCAAGTACAGATGGAATTGAAAAGTATCCATCTGGGAGCATCAGAGAGGGGTCCTGGCAACCAGCACCAAGTTGCAGAGGGATCCTAGAAGAAAGAGAAGTTCCCAGAGATGATCCCCACCCTCAACTGATGCATGATGCTTTGCCAATTCCTATCTGTCCAAGCAGAAAGATTAGACATGGGAAGCGGTACTCACACAGGGTTGAAGAGATAAAAACTCGAGTTCAAAATCACCAAATAATACAAATCACTGTTAAAGACCTCAGAATCATAGTTAATTTATTATTAACCCTAAGGCTCTAGGGATATAAGTGAAGTGGAAAGAGATCTGCCCTCACAAATTTTGCCCACATGCAATTCCTATGACATTCAGGCATTCTGCTCTATTTGTGACTGCATGAGAGGAAGGAAATGTAACCCATCTCTGGAGGAAGGCTACATCAATCTCAGGCTCTTCTGTACTTCCACAGCCTGCATGCAATGTTCAACATTCAATAAAAATCACTGAACATTGCACAAAGACAAAGACAAAGCAAACAACAGAGGCACATTTTAAAGGGTCCACATTTTGAAGTTGTCCATATAATGGAGTAATCGGGTCCAAACACTGGAGTTATGTTCAAGGCGATAGCTGAGAAGATGAAAATGTAAACTGGGAACTGGAATTTATTTTTCAAAGAATAAAATGGAAATTACAGAACCTAAATATATGATTACGGAAACTGAAACCCCAGTAATTGGGTTTGACAGTAGAGTAGATGGAACAAGAGGAAAGAGCATTTGTGGGCTGGAGGAAGTCAACAGGGAACATCAGGACTGAACCACATTCAACAGAGAAAATCAGCTAAAAGAATCATGATTCTGGGAAGAAGAGTTTTCCTTTCTTCATTAATGATTCTGAAATGAAAACATAAATTGATTCGTACTTATTTAGGAAGGATTTATTGCACACCTATTGTTATGGGTTGGTGTCCTTGAAAAACGTAAGTTGAAGTCCTAATCCCTATATGTCTGTGAACATGATCCTGTTTGAAAATAGGGTTTAGAACATATAAGTTAGCATAAACTCATACTGGAGTAACGTGCACCCTAATCTCATCTGCGTGTTGTCCTTAAAGGAAGGGAGAACACATACAGAGCCACATACAGGGGAAAGATGGCCAGGTGGTGATGGAGGCAGAGACTGGGGGGATGCAGCCACAGACAAAGAACACCTGGTGCCACCAGAATTTGAAAAAGTTAGGGAAAGATTCTCCAGAAAGTCTTTAGAGAGACGGTGGCCCTGCTGATACACTGAATTTGGACAAAATTTAGCTAAAGCTAATGGAAGAAATGATGAAGTAAAAGAGCTGAACAGAAGATTTCAGAATGTGGTTTGAGAGGACAAAGTAAAGTAACCTGGTGTTAACGAATCAAAGGGGAAGAACATGCACAGCATTTCTCAAATGGAAAGAACTGAAGAAAAATTTCAAGCTTCAAGATGCAATATTGAAGGAGTCTATGGACAAAAGATTGAATGATGCAGGAAACATCAAAAGAAGATGCAAAGAATACACAGAGACACTGTACCAGAAACAACTGGTTGACATTCAACCATTCAGGCAGTCATGTATAATCAAGAAACAATGGTATTACTGTATGAGCCCATTACTTTAAAAAGACAAAGAGTTTGCCTGAGAAAAGGAACTCACTTTGTAGGTTACTGGGGTGGGAAAGGAAGGGGATGGATTAATTTCAGGCTAGTTTGGGGCCACATGCTAACGCGGGTAAGGGGAAGGATGGACTAGAAAGAATCTGTGACTACCATGATAGTATTAGGAAAAGGGAGGACGCCAAATTGTGCACATAAGATACAGACGACAGATGCTAATACCAACCAGTATATCCACAATACTGCATTACCATTAACACCAAGTACCAGGCTACAGATAAACACATAAACATCTGAGAAGATCAGATGGAGGTCAATGAAAAAGAGTATGCTCTAGATCAAGGATAGATTCAGTGGAGGCTAATCTTGCACAGATACCAGTGATACAAAATACCCACAATTCTTACAGAAACAACAGAGGACAGACATAGAATAATCCCTCACAGAGAGTCAGACATTTTGGGAGAGAGATCCAAAGGTTCTAATGACTAAGAAGCATAGTCTGGGGGATACCGCACTCAATCGGCACAACAAAATACATAAAAGTCTTGTTCCTCATCCTACATTGGTGAGTAGTGACCATGGTCTTAAAAGTTTTCAAGAGGCCATCTATGATGCAGGTAATGGTCTCCTATCATCAGAAGTAAAGAAGAGTGTGAATAAATAAGGACTTTGGAAACAAACAGGCTGAGGACACGATGGCTTTGAGACAAGAACTACATGGTGCCTGGCTACCAATGCCAACCACTCAGGAAAGGATCAAATGTAGAGAACCTGGATAGAGTGGGAAGAATAATGTGGAATAAAATCTCAAAACTCAATAATGACCAGAATTACTGGTCAGATGGGGTCTGGTGAGACCCCCAATATTATGGCCCTGGGATACATTTGGGCCTGGAATAAAACTCACTCCCAGAGGCTATCCAATAGTAACAAGATGTACACGCAGACCACTCAACCCAGGATGATGCACCCATATACTCTGTGGAAATGCATCCCTTGGAGCAATCGACCACTGGGCACCAGAGGGGCAACATTCACATGGAGGAAATGCAGGACACAAAGGAGTGCATAACTATGAGGGGCACAGAGGAAGGGTTACTGGGGAGGGAGAGGAGGAGACTGGGTTAGGGTTGGGGATGGAAAATGGAGAGTGAAACTAAATGTACAGATAATGTTGAATACAAAACAAACTCTGCTCTGTAAATTTGCACCTAAAGCAAAATAAAAATAAATAAATAAATAAAACAAAATAAAAATAAAAATAAAGACTGAATGAATGTCTGGAGAAAACAAAATAGACAAACAAACAAAAAAATGGTATTGAAGGAAGGAGTTCAAGCTGTACCAAAGGAATTGGGAGAAACAAGGCTCCAGGAATTGAGAGAACACCCATTGAGATATTTTGCCACACAGATGCAATGCTGGAGGCACTTGCTCATTTTGCCAAGAAATTTGGAAGACACTACATGGACAGTCTTTCATGCTGTTCAGCGTGATGAGTTGACACTGATGAGCTGAAAGTGACTTGATGGAATCTAAGAACAACAACAAGGCTGTCCTTGAAGTACCACTTAGGTTTGCATGTGGGAGGGCTGCAGAAAACAATGGGTTCCGATTTGAGATAAAATTTTTAATTGATTAGTTTTTGGCTGTAGATTTTGTTGCACTCTGAAATACCATAGCTTTATGATATGTTTTAATACTAAAGAGCTTACATCCCCAATCATCAGTATTTCTTTTTAAAGTCTCTCAACTAATCTTGTTTATTGTCTTTGCTATTATCTGCCCCATTCTTCTTCACCACTAGAAGGTAAACTCCATGTGAGCAGGGAACTTGTCTTATTCAATATTCAATCTCTGAAAACCTAAAATAATATCTGGCATAAAGTAGACTTGTAGTGAACAGTAGTTAAAAGTGATTTTTTTCCTCAAAAGTTATTGAATAATAATTTTGAGTCCTGAAAATTGTTGCATTGTGCCAACATTTTCTTATTATGCATAATGTGTTGTGAAGTTCTGCTTCCATGAGTGGTAGAAAAGTTTGTAGCAGACTAGCCCTCTAGCTGAAAAAAAATAGGAGACCTGGGTTTTAAAAAGATCTCTGTCAATATCCTGCTGCAACCATTTTTGAATTATTTTCAGCAAAATTTCACTTATGTGTGATTCATAATTTCTACATCCTGTTGTATGAATCAATGAATTATTGATTCATAATTTCTACATCCTGTTGTATCATATTTTCATAGGCGATCCATAAAGATTACTTCAAGGAAACTCTATGAAGTAATTCTATTCTTTAGTAACGGGGTCACCATGAGTTGGAGGCCAATTTGACAGCAACTAACAACAATAAAGGAGCTCTGGTAGTGCAGTATCTAAGGCATTTGACTGCTAACCAAAAGGTTGGTGGTTCAACCCCACCAGCTGGTCCAAGGAAGGAAGATGGGCAATCTACGTCTGTAAAGATTTACTGCCTCAGAAACCCAATGGGAGTTTCTGAGTCATCATGGACTCAATGGCAGGGAGTTTGTTCTTTTAGTTTAACAGCAACAATGAGAGAAGCACTTGAAACTGATGAAAGACATCAACTCCTAGATTAAAGAAGCATTAAATAATTGAAACAAGAAAAGAAGGAAGCAAAAGACACGAGGCTCACTAGGGCTAAAATTCAAAGACAAAGACAGAATAGACACACTACCATTAAGAGAGAAACAGTTAGTTTGACAGATGACTTCTCAGTAGAAATGGTGGAAGCTGGAAGATAATGGAATGATATCTTGTGCTGAAAGAAAATAAGTATAAAGCTAGAGTTCTACAACTGTGGAGGAAGATCCTCTAAAATGGGAGCAGGATAATGACATTCCAATGCAAGTAAAACACAGAGAGTGTGTCACTAGCTGGAGCTACACTAAAGAAAATATTAAAAGGAGCTTTACAGCAAGAAGAAAATTATCATTATCAAAAAAATACATTGATAAACAAATGAAGTGTGACAGAAGAAGGCTATAGATACATAATTATCAATGAATATTGACAGTATAAAATATCTTGTGATTGTTAAAATTTTTATAGAAGTAAAATACATGGCAACAATATCACAAAAGTGAAGAAGGATTGACACAGAGTTAAAATGTTCTAAGTAAAATGGGAAATAGTGAAAAGCCTGATTTATAGTCAATTTAAAAATTCAGAAATTCCTGTAATCTCCTCCAAAATAATTTAAAAATGTGTAACTAACTAGGAAGTAGATGAGAGAAAATAGAATAATAAAAATCTCAAAACAGTCCAAAACTCCTAAGCAAGGAGAGAAGGAAATAGGCTTAAGCAGAAAACAAACTAAGATGGTAGGTTTCAACTCAATGCTCTGCATCCTTGCCAGCCCTTGATACTGTCAGATCTGTTGTTAGTTTAGTCATTCTTCTAGGTGTGTCATGGTATGCTGGGGTTTTAATTTACATTTCCCTGATGACTTGTGATGTTGACATCATTTGCATTTCATGTGCTTCTTTGCCATTTATATCTCTTCTCCGGCCCATTTATTATGTGGCAAAATACTAAATCCTGTGTCTTTCCATCCATATAAAATTTTGGAAAATGGCAAAACTATAGAGATTAAAAAAAGAGAGATAGAGAGAGAGAAAGAAAAAAGCCAGATTAGTGGTAGCCAGGGGCTGGGCATGGAATATGGATTGAGTACAAAGAAGTATGAAGGAACTTTCTGGAATGATGGAAGCAGTCAATATCTTAGTGTGGTGGTGCTACTGTATATATATATATATATATATATATATATATACACACACACACACACA
>NW_006921766.1:211224-218123 GCF_000298275.1 Orycteropus afer afer | reverse complement strand
TATATATATATATATATATATATATATATACTGTGTGTGTGTGTATATATATATATATATATATATATACTGTGTGTGTGTGTGTATATATATATATATATATATACTGTATATATTTGTCAAGACTCATAGATTTGAGACAAAAGGAGTAAAAAACTGAATATCTTACATGCTAAAGAAGCTAATTTATAAATGAAAACCTTCCTACAAAGAAAACTCAAGGCACCAATACTTCACCAGTGAATTCTTCTAAACAATTAGCAAAGAAGTCACACCAATCTTAAACTTCTTAGTTTGTTTGATTAGGAAGACACAGTTTTCCAGGCCTCAGAAGCTGGAGGTCTGAAGTGTTTCCTTCTAGTGAGGACAGCAGGGGAGTTCTGTGTGATGCCTGGGAGGCTGTGTGGGCATGGCCCGAGGGCATAGAGCCTGGTGAGGAGGGACCAGCAGAATGGCCTGGACAATTGCCATGGGCAGTGGGTGACAGGGAAATTGTGAGGTGATGAGAACATGCCTGTGTGGGAAGGAAGCCATCCACTCAGGACTGCAGTACAGAGGCCCTGATGGAGTCCCCAGTTTATCTCCTGTAGAGTTAATACTCTGATTGTCAAAGTTTGAATCCTTCACAAGCTACTGGGTCTGCACTGCTACATATGGGCTTGCAAAGTCAAAACATGAAAATCTAAAAGGCAAAGGAAGTGAGGTCATAGATTTTTCCAGAAGAAGGCCAGGTCATCAGAGCTGAAAAGGATGCCACAGCAAGGAAAAAGCCTGGGTTTCTAGGATGACCACTGAAATTATAGTGTGAGTTTTCCCGGATTCCACATCTCTAGCTCAGGGGCAAGGCTAGCATGGCAGACTCAAGGACTGGTCTAAATGGTAGCAGAGTAATTGAAGACAGGAGTGTGAGGTCACAAATTTCCAGGTAGGTCAGAACCCAGCTGGCCCTGGGAGGATGCACTGGTGAGCAGTAGGATGTCTGGGCTGAGATGGAGACACAATAGGCTTGTCAGGGGCACATGGGGCAGCTGAGGAAGAAGACCCAGGAGGGGGTTTGGGCACAGGAGGAGGAGGAGGTGGGCACACAGCAGGACAATTTGCACACACTAAGAGAGTTCATAGCAGCAGGCACCATAGGAAGAAGGCTAGAAGCACAGCAGATAGGCAGGCACCAAACAGGCTTGCAGCAGACAGGCCTGTGGTCAGCAAGTAGGTGTAAGGCATGCAACTGGCAGGTAGCCTGCAGGCATCAAGAGGAAGCGCTAGAGCTGGTGAAGACCAATGGGCAGGGTCTGGACACACAGGTCTCCTAGCAGCAGGAGCTGGACACACCCAGCTCACAGGGGTACAGATGAGATTAGGGAGGGGGCCAAAACACAGCATGTGGAGGTATAGCAGGTAGAGGCAGACCGGTGTACTGGCAGCAGGTGGGGGCACAGCAGGGGGACTCACAGCATCAGGGGCTCACAGCATCTCTCTGGACAGTCATCCACCTGCCAGGGGGAGCTGGTGCAAGACTCACAGGCACCAGATAGGCAGATGCAACTCCCATTGCTCAAGTCCCTGGAGCAGACAGACATGGTGGATGCACAGGTAGGGGGGCAGCTGGCATATGATTAGGTGGTAGAGAAGTGTGTGAGTACATGAATGAATGAAGAGCTCTGGACTGTGGGGGCTTTTATATATCTCAAGGTGTGTTTTACTTTTATTTATTTATTTTTTTCAAGGTGTCTTTTACCTGAAGCAAGATCCCAGGAGCTGTCTCTATCATTGGTGTTTTGAGACAGGAGGACACTTATTAGGCCAGGTCTGTTGCTGAGTGATGTCCTGGCTCAGTTCATGAACCTTAGATATCAGCAAGGGATGAGCTGCAACCCTGACCTGAATATGGCTATAGCAGTGACCACAGAGAGGCAGGGCCACCTCTGGACAACTGACCCCATGGCCTTCTCCCTTAGGTATTTGGTGCCTGGTGCCAGTAATCACTGAGGGGACTCCCTGATATGCACCCTGTTCCTATCTGCAGGAATTGACCCAGGATAGGTTTGGCCTGTCTTGGGACTGGGAGAGAGTTAGGGATGAGTGCTGTGTTTCAGGGGAACATCATTTGAAGATGGACCTTCCTGGCAGCTTTGTAGTCCATGACCACACTGTGGTGCTGAGGGCAGAGAGGAGACTGAGGACTGAGGATGGGAGAGGAGATACCTGAGAGGACCCCTCTCCCCTGCTGTCAGGAGGAGGCAGAATGTTCCTATATGCCACCTTTCTCTGATCGTCCCATTCATTAGGGAGACCCAGATTTGAACCTGTCTCCACAGCCAACAGGCTGTTGTCCTGCACATGGCAGCCTTGGGTCAGGATGTGAACATGAGGAGAGGATTTAAGTTGGAGGAGGCAGATGTGAAGCAAGGGTGTGTGATGAGGCTCAGAGGCACTCCCTGTTGGTAAAGCCAGGCAGTGCCATAGAAGTCAGCCAGGTAGATCAGGCTGTGACCCTGGGGCCAGGCAGGGACCTAAGAGACCATATTCAGGAGAAGTTATGAGTGGTCACAGAGATGATCCTCATTCTTCGTCAAAAGACTAGTGGACCATGCAAACCTCGGCCTGTACAACCATGAGACCAGAAGAATAAGATGGTGCCCAGCTACCACTGTCAACCACTCAGAAAGAGATCAGTACAAGAGATCCTGGACAGAGTAGGAAAACAATATGAAACAGAATTCAAAATCATAAAAAAACAACCCGGTTACTGGTCTGATAGAGCCTAGTGAGACCCCTGAGACTATGGCCCCTGGTTACCCTTCAGGGCTAGACTTGAACTCACTCCCCTGGCTTCCAGCCAAATAATACATAGGCATATAGGATGAATGTTTACACCAGGTAAATACACTCCTTAGAATGATCAATCATGGGACAACAGAAGGGCAGTATTTGCACAGGGAGATAAATCAGGGAGATGCATGGGAAAGAAGGACAGAGAGAAGAAGGACAGGGAGGAAGATGGAAGGGAGCTGTTATATTGTGGGCAATTGCAGTCAATGTCATTAATCAAATTGTGTATGAAGTGGTGTATGGAACATGAATTTGCTTCACACAGACACACACACACACACACACACAATGCCTACAAATGGGCAAATGTCCACAAACACGAGGATCAGTAAACTGAAAAAAAAACAAAAAAAAACCTGCGTTCAGTGGGTCGGATCTTTTGAATGTAGATTACCAGGTCTTTCTTCTGAGGTACCTCTGGATGGACTCCCACTGACAGCCTTTTCTTAGTGGCCAAGCACTTAATCATTTGTGCCACTCAGGGACTCCTAGGGACCATTATTTAGTCCAAAATAACTGAGGAAACAAGGGAACAAGGCATCCTGAATAAGAACAAGCAGAAATTAATAATAAATAAAAAAAGAAATGAAACCAAAGACTTCAAGTATTAAAATTGTCACGCACACATATAAACACTTATACATAAACACCTAAAGAAAGTAAATATTGGCTTTAAAATATTTTTCAAAGAGTAAGAACCTCTAAAAAGTGACCTAGCAGATTGGAACAAATAATACAAACAGAACTACTGGAAGTAAAAAATAAAATAACTGAAATTAAGCTAAGTGTTTATCTATAACAGTAGAGAGAATTGGTTAACTGAAAGGTCAGAGGAAATTAGGCCAAATGAAGGACAAAGAGACAAAAAATCAAAGCTATGATAGGCTAGAGAATGAAAGTTAACATGTATTCAGTGAGAATTCCAGGAGACGAGAGAGAACCTGCTGACAATTGTGATCAGGATGAAGGACTAGGTAATGTTTTGCTCTGTCATACACAAGGTCATCTCGAGTCAGCTCCAGGGTAGCTCACAACAAATATAAAAAAAGACACTGCTGTCAAGTCAGGTCCAACTCATAGCAACCCCTCCTTGGGTTTCTGAGGTGGAATCACCAGAGAAGTACGTTGCTCAACCTTCCTTCCGAGGAGTGGCTGGTTGGTTTGAACCACCAACCTTCTGGTTAGCAGTCAAATGCCTTAGGCATTATGCCACCAGAGCTTCCACAACAAAATATATATGGTTTGAAACTGCCTTGGAGCTGCATGAATAGCTCTCTCCCCCAGAAACAGGAGGTCTCTGGAACCCATGACAGGCCTCCAACATGGCATGCAGGGGGATATAGCCTGCCACCCAGGATTGCAGAGAGCACAGCCTGGTGGGAAGGGGCTGCCAAGGGGACAAAGGATGAGGCACTCAGAAAAGGCACTCAGAAAAGGCCTTCATGCCCCATCAAAATATGTTGTTGGTTTTAATCAGTTGACCACTTCTGAAAGGCCAGCCAAGCTCAGTTAGAGCTATGTGCAGAGAGGACTGGGCTGAGAGAGAGGATGCAGAATGGGGATGGGAGAAGTCAGGAGAGAGGGGGCCTGGGCTGCGTGGAGGGTGGAAATAGAGTAGGGGGCAGAGGGAGAGGAGAAAGTGGTGAGGGAGGTGGAGTGGATCAGGAGTGAGAGTGGATCAGGTGTCCCAAGACTGGGCCAGTAGATGCAGGCATGCACACAGAATCGCAGCTTGGTTTCAGGCCTGGGGGAGGGACAGGATGTCCTGAGAACCAGGCCCAGGACAGTGACATGCTTGGGATCCCCATGTCTTGGGGAGCCATGATTTCTCACCCTGGGCATCTGAGCAGCACCAGGCTCCAGTGAGACACTCTCCTGCAAGGTATTTCTTCCTTCTGACTATGGTCTTGTCATTATTATGTCACCAAGCAGTTTGTCTGCATTGTTACTGGGGGACATCTGAGGTCTGCGAGCTCTAGCCACTGACAAAAACACCGCCTCTGATTAGGGACCACCAGTGTCCCAGGTAGAGACCATCCCCCCGAGGCAAGGCGACCCCAGTCTCTCTGTGCCTCCCTATCAGTGTGAAGGTTTCCTCCCTGAAATTCCCAAGAAGGTGACCTTGACAGTGGGGTAGAACTGGTCATCCATATCAGATGGTTATGCCACATGTAAGAAGCTCAGGATCCCAAAACATCCCCAGTCTCAAAGCTGCATACATTGGCCTTTTCCAGATATGCACAGGAGGCCTCCTGAGAGGGAGGGACAATGCTTTTATTTGCTGGCAGACAGGTCACTCATGTGGAACATTGAGAAAGGATTGAGAAGAGGTCACTGAATGAATGACAGAAGGAGAGGGAATACACCTAGGAGCCTAAGGACTCAGCACAGCCAGTTGGAGGGTAAAGTCACTCTGGGAGCAAGAAGAGACCCCAGATTGGGCTCTGGCTCCAAAGATGTCAGGAGAAAGCCAGAGAGGATCCGGAGGGTTGGTGCCCATTCAGCAGCAGGAATTCTGGCCCCAGGAAGAGCCACAGCAGGCAGGCTTGCACAAGGGGTGGCAGAGCAGGGACACACTAGAGGAGGCAGGGGCACAGCAGGAGGAGGAGGACACACAGCAGGCGGGCTTGCACACAGGTTGGCAGATGAGGGACACACAGGAGGAGGGTTTACAGCAGGAGGTTGTACAGGTAGAGGGCTGGCAGCATGAGGGGGCAGGGCAGGGGCTGGCCCCACAGCAGACAGGGACACAGCAGACAGGCTTGCAGCAGATAGGCATACAGCAGACAGGCTTACAGCAGACAGACTTGTAACAGACGGACTTGCAGCAGACAGGCTCACAACAAACGGGCTTGCAGCAAACCGGCTCACAGCAGATGGGCTCACAGCACACAGGCTTGCAGCAGGTCTGCTGATAGGGGAAGGGAACACAGCATACTAGTTGGCAATTAAACTGCTGGCAACAGGAGGGTACACAGGGGCTGGTACAGAGTGATTGGCAGGGGCTGGACACACAGCTCACAGGGGTGCAGATGAGGGTCTGGCAGGGAGCCGGGGCACAGCAGGTGGGGGTGCAGCAGGTGGACTGGCAGCAGGTGGGGGCACAGCGGGGTGGCTCGCAGCAGCTTTCTGAGCAGTTGTCCACCTCCCAGGAGGAGTCGGTACAAGACTCAGAGGACCCAGGCAGGCAGACACTGCTGCCATAGCTTAGCTCATTAGAGCAGACAGACATGTTGGAAGCAGCCATGGTGCGGGGTGGGGTGGGAGGAGGTGAAGTTGTAGAGGAGGAGGGTGTGAGTGAGTGAGTGAGTGAGTGTGGAGCTCTCGGCCTCCAGGGCTTTTATATCCCTCTGTGTTGTGTGTTGTTTCAACAGAGTCTTCAAAAGCTTCCCTTCCTGGTTGGTGTCACAGCAGCACCTGCTGTAGTTTTCATGGTACATGTTCCTTGTTTTGACACTACTGGCTTTGAGACTGCTGTGTGACCTGTGCTGGTTCCCAGAGGAAACAAACAGAAATGCTTCAAGTACATCAAAATACCTGCAAGACACCAGCACAGAAGCCGTCAGTCAATTTTTAAAGGGAAGCCCTCTGCAGTTTCCTGTGGGGTTTGCTCATTTTCTTGGTGGATTGAGTATGGGAATGGGAGACACAGTCATAGATCCTTCTGAGCATGCTCACCTGGTATTGTACCAGACCTGTTCTGGGGGTGATGTCACCAATTGTCATTGGATCTGGGGGACCTGCATCTGACCAGTGGTTCGTGGGCAGATTTGTGGGAACCATGTCTTTCTGGGTGCAGAGATCAGTGCAGGTGGGTTGCAGACCCAGCACAGTAGGGATGCCATGAAGTGTAATTGCCTTCTGCTGTGTTGGAACTTCAACTTTTACACAAACAGCATGCACGAATGCTCATATCTTCCTCTGTCCGCACAGCTCAGACAACACCTGCAACAGTCCTTTTGTGCCACTGAAAATAAAGTCTCCTCCCTCAGTTCCCCCTTGTCTCCTACAGGTCAGGACGTCATTGGGAAGTGGTGGCCATGAACCCAGCCTTCTGTGTCATTTCC
>NW_006921766.1:207545-211124 GCF_000298275.1 Orycteropus afer afer | reverse complement strand
AGTAGGGATGCCATGAAGTGTAATTGCCTTCTGCTGTGTTGGAACTTCAACTTTTACACAAACAGCATGCACGAATGCTCATATCTTCCTCTGTCTGCACAGCTCAGACAACACCTGCAACAGTCCTTTTGTGCCACTGAAAATAAAGTCTCCTCCCTCAGTTCCCCCTTGTATTCTACAGACCAGGACATCATTTGGAGGTGGTGGCCATGAACCCAACCTGTGTCATTTCCTGGAATTGTTGCAGTAAATGCATAAACCAAAAGTCGGGCTGTACATGGGGCTGTGCATATCTCACACCCGATTTAAAATGACCCACAATCTGCAGTCAGCACTACACCTGCTTCCCAATAAGCACACAGTGCCTAGCCGTGGGGTCCCTTGTCGTTTCCTGTAGCCAGTGTTTTCAGCTGAGGCTCAGAAACAGTGGGCCCTCTGCAACCTTCCACTAGTCAGGTGTGCAAGTCAGCCAGCCCAGGGTTTCCTGAGGGCATATGTGATGCTGAGCCCTGTAGGGTTGAGGCTTCACTGTGCTCTCATGAGGTAGGACTCACATTCTGCCTGTAAGCTTCATAATAGAGGCAGCCCTGGTGACCACACCACTCCCAGGGCGCTCTCAGCCCTGGTCAGGTTAGGGAGAAGGACCAGACTGTGGAGCTATTCTGACAAGAGCTGGGACCAGCTTTTAGGCCTGAAAGAAGACCTCCAAAGTGAATTATGGCATCACATGGCAGCAGGGAGGGGAGACACTGAGTCCACTGTCATTCCTTCTCTTGTTTTCCAGGCCTGGGAACTCCTCTGAGGCCAACCGAGGAGATCACGCAGCTCTGGGCTTTGGCTGACATTCTTCCTCTCCACTACCTGACCCCATTCAGCTCTGAGCCTCCTATTTCTATTCCTTTTGCTTCCCATGAGCATTCCCTTCCTGCCACCTCCCATGGCCACTCCTCCTCTCCAGCTGTGGACATGGAAGCCCTCCAAGGTAGGGGCCAAGCATCATCCACCTTGAATGTCACCTGCCTATACATGATACACTAGGACTAGTTTGCAGAGTGAACACAGCTCTGATGAGGGGAGATTATCTGTCCATCACCATTAAGTTCATCTATGGACAGAAACATGACACCGGACTCTGTGGATGTAGGACTAACACCACTGATGAGAATGTGTGGTCTGCAGAACTGGCCCCAAGATAGGCAGGATTGTGCCTGGATGATGGGGCTAACAATAAACTTGCAAACATGGTTATAGTCCAGTGTCATGTTTATTATTCTAGAATCAAGAGAAAGACATTCATTCCTGTTTATTTTTCTCTGAGTCATCTTAAAAGATTTGCAGAATTTCATACCTCAAGAAAAATGGAAATTATTTGAAGTCCAATGTAAGGAAAAGTAAAGCTTATCTGTTGATGAGTATTCTGTGTCCACTCTTAACTATAACATAAGCACTCAATAATGTTCATATTTTTTAAAGAGGGTCCAAAGACAGGTCTCCCCCAATGTCAGCATATTTCCTTTCTTGGAACCCTTGAGACTATGGCCCATAGCTGCAATATAGGACTGAAATTGAACCCACTCCTGTGGCTTCCAGCCAAACAAGTTAGGTCATAAACCAAGACTTAATAAATTAAGTACATTGAAATACTGCAAAGCATCCTCTCAGATCACAATGGTATAACATTAGAAACCAGCAATAGGAGGAATAACAGAAAAAGAGCAAATACATGGAAACGGAATAACTGGCTAATAGAAGAAATAAAAAATGAAATTAAAAAATTCCTTGAATCAATTGAGAATGAAAACACAACACACCAAAATCTTTGTGACACAGCAATATCAGTCAGAGGACAATTTACAGCAATAAAGGCACACATCAAAAATGTAGAAAGAGCCAAAATCAACACCTTAACCCACCATCTCCAGCAACTCAAAAAAAGAACAGCAAGAAAAGCCTACAGTCACCACTAGAAAGGAAATAATAAGGATTTGAGTAGAAGCCAATGAGACAGAAAATAGAAAGATAATAGAAAAAATCAACAACACAAGAAGCTGTTTTTGAAAAGATTAAGAAAATTGACAGACCACTGGCAAATTTAACAAAGGGAAAGAGGCAGAGAATACAAATGACACAAATAAGAATTAAGTTGGGGGACATCACAACAGAACCAACTGAAATTAAAAAAGATAATATCGGGATACTACAAAGAACTGAACTCTATCAAATTTGAAAACCTAGAAGAAACGGACACATTTCTAGAAACACACTACTTACCTAAACTAACACAGACTGATATGGAAAAGTTGAATAGGCCCTAACAGAAGAAACTGAACAAATCATAAAAAATTACAAACAGGGATTTCTGGCAAAATGGCGGACTAGGCAGAAAGACTACACAGACCCTCTTCAATAAAGAAAAAGGAAACCAATTAACACAAACAAAGAGATAATCTTGGATGCCTGAGCCTTGAAGGGAAGGATATAGAAGTAGACTAAATCCCAACTAGCAGAAAAATTTGTGTGAAAATACAAAAAAAGAGACATACAGAGCTGCAATTTGGCAGTGATCCTGAGCAATCCTGATGACACAGACAGCTTGGAGAGTCCCGAGAAATGGTAGGACCTAATAATTAACCTAAAAATCAGCCCTGATAGCCAGGGACTGCACAGAGGACTGCTGTGGTGGCTGAGAAATAAATAGAGAAGGTGAAGAGAAAGATGGGCTGACCTGTGGACTTCTGCCATTTTGAAGGTTTAAAAGAAGCTTGACTATTTTGGATATTTAAAGAGACAGTGCTCTCACAGATTCCTGGGGCTTAAGAACACGTTCTGCTTTCCAGCAACCCCAAGGACACTCTGGACCTGCAAGACTGAAAAGGTACCACATTCCTCACTCTTATACCCCACACCTGCTTGGTGAATGGAGGTGTGGCCATCCCCCACTCCCACCTACCTTCTGGGCCCACAAGAACTCCATCACAGTCTGTGTGCTCAAACAGAGCCTGGGTGCCATGCCCTGTCCTCCACTCATTTATTTTCTCTTTATTTATTTTTTTCTTTTTTGTTTTCTTTTTTCTGGTGATTAGTTTGCTTGTATTTGTCTGTTCTAAAACAACTATTATTATTAATACTTTTGTCCTTTTTACTATTATTCTTAAGTTCCCCCTCCCAGGTTCTTTATTTTCCCTTTTTGGTTACTGTTCCTGTGTGATTACATGGTGTGTTTTTTGTCCATGGGCTTTTAGTTTTTTGATGGTTATTCTATTGTAATTTGTGTCTAATTGAGTGGGAAACAACAACAGTCCCCATAAGACACAACTACACCCACACCTCCTACAACTTCACTTACTGAGCCACTACCTCCTTATCCACCAACGGGCCAATGATAAAAAACCACCAAGAAGAGATGAATCATCCTTGGCTGCTCTTCACAAAGAGTTAACAGACATCTAAATACAACAAGACCATGATGCCTTGGAGACAATAGACCATCACAGTCCACACAAAGAAGCAGGATAAAGTGGTAGAAACAAGGGAGCAGAATACAGACCCAGAACACATCCCTGAGGAAGAAGCAGCATT
>NW_006921766.1:205997-206608 GCF_000298275.1 Orycteropus afer afer | reverse complement strand
CATCAATATGCTGCCTACAAGAGACACACCTTACAGATAAAGACAAAAATAGACTAAAAATCAAAGGTTGGAAAAAGATATATCAAGCAAATGGCAACTGTAAGAGAGCAGGAGTGGCAATATGGCAGTTCCTTCAAAGTTGGAATTAGAAACACCATTTGACCCGGACATTCCATTACTAGGTATATACTCTAAAGAAATGAAAGCCATGACAAGAACAGATATATGCACACCCATGTTCATTGCAGTCCTATTTATAATAGCCAAAAGATGGAAACAACCTAGATGTCCATCAACTGAGGAATGGATAACCAGACTTTGGTACATAACACAATGGAATACTATGCAATGCTAAAGAATAATGTAGAGTCTGCAAAATGCCGCATAACGTGGATGAACTTGGAGGACATTATGCTGAGTGAAATAAGCCAATCACAAAAGCACAAATATTGTATTAGTCTATTATTGTAAAAGTTAAGGAAAGGTTTATCTATAAAAGGAAATTTTCTTTGTTGGTTACCAGGAGTGGGAGGGACAGGGAGGGAACACAGATAGATAGAGATAAGTATTGATTTGGGTGAAGAGAACGGCATTGTACCAAATGTGAGTGA
>NW_006921766.1:181505-197500 GCF_000298275.1 Orycteropus afer afer | reverse complement strand
AAAAAAAAAAAAAAAAAGTCCTGGCCCAGACGGTTTCATCAGAGAATTCTACCAAACGTTCAAGGAAGAACTGACACCAATCCTACTCAAACTATTCCAGAACATAAAAAATAATGGAATCCTCCCAAATGCATTTGATAAAGCAAACATAACCTTGAAACCAAAACCAGGCAAAGCCATCACTCAAAAGAAAAACTGCAGACCAACATCCCTCACAAATATAGATGCAAAAATCTTCAACAAAGTCTTAGCCAATATACTCCAAAAACATATCAAAAAATAACACATTATGACCAAGCATGGTTCATGTCAGTTATGCAAGAATGGTTCAACATTAGAAAAACAATCAACATCATCCAACACGCAGATAAAACAAAGGAAAAGAACCACATGATCATATCAATCGATTCAGAAAGGCATTTGATAAAATTCAACACACCTCTTCCTGATAAATCTCTCACCAAAAGAGTCATACAAGGGACATTCCTCAACATAGCCAAAGGCATCGATGCAAAAACAACAGCCAACATTATTCTCAATGGGGAGAGACTGAAACCATTCACCTTATGAACAGGAAGCAGACAAGGATGCCCTCTATCACTTCTATTCAACATTGTATTGGAAGTCCTAGCCAGGGCAAATTGCTAAAGTAGATGACAAACTACTACTATTTGCTGATAATGTGATCTTAAACCTAGAAAACCCAAGAGACTCAGAGACTCGGTTAAAAAAAACACACAGGAACAAATTGAGAGTGTTAGCAAAATGGCAGGAACCAGATCAACATACAAAAATGAGTTGGATTGCTCTATATCAGCAAAGAGATTGCTGAAAAAGAAATAAAGAAACACATTCCATTAACAGTACTTACCAATTAAAAATAAAATACTCTAGTATAAATCTTACCAAGAACACAAAAGACCTGTACAAAGAAAACTACAAAACACTACTGCAAGAAACCTTAATAGATTTAAATAAATGGAAGAACATTCCATGCTCATGGATAGGAAGATTGAACATTAGGAATAGGTCAATTCTAGTCAAAGCAATCTAAGCATTCAATGGTAATTCCAATCCAGATCCCATCAACATTCTTTAAGGATGTAGAAAAAGCAATCACTAACTTTCTATGAAAGGAAAGAGAACTCAGATAAGTAAAGCACTATTGAAAAAGAAGAACAAAGCAGGAGGTCTCACATCCCCAGATCTAAAACCTGCTAAACAACCACAGTAGTCAAAAGTAGCTGGTATTGACACAATCACAGACAGATAGACCAATGAAATAGTGAGATCCAGAGCAAGAACAGATACATGCACACCCATGTTCATCGCAGCACTATTTAAAATAGCAAAAAGATGGAAACAATCTAGGTGGCCACCAACTGAAGAATGGATAAGCAAACTATGGTACATACACACAGTGAAATACTATGTGACCGTAAAGAATAACATTGCATCTGCAAAACACCACATACCAGAGATGAACTTGGAGGACATTATGCTGAGGAAATAAGTCAATCACAGAAGGACAAATATTGTATTAGTTCATAATTGTAAAAAGTCAATGAAGATTTCTATACGGAAGGAAATTTTCTTGTTGGTTACCAGGGGTAGGAGGAGAGGGGAAGGAACACTGCTAGATAAGTAGAGACAAGTATTGATTTGGGTGAGGGGAAGGAAAATGTACAAAATGTGAGTGATCAACACGGTGGCACTCAGGAAGAGGAAGACAGAGAGGTGCATGGGAGGTACAGACAACAATGAAGAACACTTTTGTACACATGCAGAACTGTGCTTTCAGTGATGGCAAACCTTGATATATGGGTGGGTAGATGGGTGGAAAGGCTGAACAATTAGGTGTATCTATGCAGGGAAAGTGTACCATGACCATATATAGAGTTGGCAGACAATGTTTCTACAAGTGTATTTATATGTTCTGTGAGAATTCCCAGGTATATAGTAGAGCTGACAAGGGACAAAGTTGTAGTCAATACAAGGCCACAGCCAGCTACCTGGAGGGAGCAAATAGTTGGATCTGTGCAGTAAGGACCATGGTCACAAGGGACATCAAGCTCAAATGGTATAATATACTACGCAAAAACATTGTTCCACATCCTACTTTGACAAATAGTGACTGCGATCTTAAAAGCTTGTGAGTGGCCATCTAGATGCAACAATGGGTCTCTCTTAGTCCAGAGCAAAGAAGAACGAAGGAAAGCACCAATGTAGGGAAACAATTGGTCCAGGAAACTGGTACACCATATTATCCTTGGTCTATATGACTATGAGACCAGAAGAACTAGATGGTGCTCAGCTACCACTGTCAACCACTCAGAGAGGATCTCTGTTGAAGATCCTGGATAGATTGGGAGAACAATGTGGAACAAAACTCAAAATCAAACAGAGAAAAAGAGACCAAGTTTGCTGGTCTGGTAGAGCCTGGTGGAACCCTTGAGACTATGGCCTCTAGCTGCCCTATAGGTCTGAAATTGAACCCACTCCTGTGGCTTCCAGACAAACAAAAGCTAGGCATATGAGGTGAACATTTACATTAGGTAGATACACTCCTTGGAGAGATCAGTCATGAGAGAATAGAAGGCCTGTGTACACAGTGAGATAGCTCGGAGGCCAGGAGTGCAAGGGAGGGAAGGGCACAGGGAGGAGGTGACTATGGGGAGGAGGTAGGAAGAGAGCTGTTGCATTGTGGGAAATTGCAGTCAATGTCATTAGACAACGTGTATATGAACTGCTGTATGGAAAATGAATTTTCTCTGTAAATATTCACCCAAATCACAATTAAAAAAAAAAATGTTCACATTAGATGCCATGTGGGAAACAGGACACAGAATTCTAGACACTGTGTAACTACAACTGTGTGAAACAAATCCACCAGCAAAAGCTCAATTGAAAAATTGACTGCCTCTAATTAAACAAAGTCTAACAGCATGAGGGGTGTCTCTAAATGGGAAGAAAAATATGATTTTTAATTCCTTTGACATTTCTGTATTCTCTGAATTTCCTTTGCTAAAGAGCTCTGGTAGCATAGTGCCTAAGGCACTTGAAAGCTAACCAGAAGTCTGCTGGTTCAAACCCACCAGCCACTTCTCAGAAGAAAGGTTGGGAAATCTACTTCTGAAGTGATACCACCTTGGAAATCCAAGGACGCGTCGCTATGAGTCGTAGCCAACTTGACGGCACATAACAACAACAACAATTTCCATATACGATCAAACAAACAAGCAAACAAACTACAGCTGCATGTTTCAAACCAAAGGAGCTCTGGTGGTGCAGTGCTTACGGTGTTTCCCTACTAACCAGATGTTGGCGGTTCAAACCCACCAGCCACTCCATGGAAGGAAGACTGGGCAATCTACTTCCCAAAAGCTTTATCACCTCCTTAACCCAATGGGGCTCACTTTGAGTCAGAATCAACTCCATGGCAGTGGGTGAGTTTTGAAACCCAGAGTTTTTGACCATTGCTTTCCTTGTATTGCATCCTATTGAAACAATATTTCTTACAACAAAAATCAGAGGCAATCTTCTTGGTTTGTGTACATAGCAAATACACAATTATTTAACTCTTGTTTCAATTGCAAATGCACATATAGCTGTATTGGCCAGCTTGTTTGCATGCTGGTAGGAATGATGAGGTCCTCTTGGAGAATTGGCATGAAGAAGGACCTTGTAGATCATCAATGAAAAATACAAAGAGAGAGAAGTTCTGCTTCTGACCAACTGTCCTATCAAGAACAGCTGGCAAGAACAGAAGGAATTGAAAATATCCATCTGAGTGCATCGGAGAGGGATCGTGGCAACCTGCACCAGGTTGTGGAGGGATCCTAGAAGAAAGAGAATTTCCTTGAGATGATCTCTGCACTCTGCCATGGTGCATGATGCTTTGCCAATTCCTATCTATCCAAGCAGAAAGATTAGACATGGGAAGCAGTACTCACACAGGGTTGAAGAGATAAAAATTTGAGTTCAAGATCACAGAAGAGGCATAGACTGTTAAACACATCAGGATTATAGTTCATGTTATTTAATTATTTTCGACTCCAAAGGCTACACTCTAGGGACAAAAGTGAACTGGAAAGAGATCTGTCCTCGCAAACACCATACCATAACTTTGCACAAACTCAATCCCTATAACACTCAGGCATTCTGCTCTGTTTGTTACTGCATGAAAGGAAGGAAATGTAACCTATCTCTGGAGGAAGGCTACATCAATCTCATGCTCTTCTGTACTTCCACTGCCTGCATACAATGTTCTAAATTCAATAAAAATTGCTGAGCATGACAGAAATACAAAGATAAAGCAAACAACAGAAGCACATTTTAGGGGGTCCACATTTTGGAGTTGTCCATGTAATGGAGTAATCGGGTCCAAATACTGGAGTTATGCTTAAGGTGATAGCTGAGAAGATGAAGAATATAACCTGGGAACTGGAATTTATTTTTCAAAGAATAAAATGGAAATTATAGAACTGAGAAATATGATTACTGAAATTGAAATCCCACTAGTTGGGTTTGATGGTAGAGTAGATAGAACAAGAGAAGAGAACATTAGTGGGCTGGAGGAATTCAACAGGGAATATCAGGACTGAACCACATTCAACAGAGAAAATCAGCTAACAAAATCATCATTCTGGGAAGAAGAGTTTTCTTCTCCTCATCAATGATTCTGAGATGAAAGTATAAATTGATTTGTATTTATTTAGGAAGGATTTATTGTACACCTATGGTTATGAGTTGAATGGTGTCCTTGAAAAACATAGTTGAAGTTCTAATTACCATGCCTGTGAACATGATTCTATTTGAAAATAGGTTTAGAACATATAAGTTAGCATTAGCTCATACTGGAGTAATGTGGACCCTAATCTTCTTAAAAGGCAAGAAGTACACATACAGTGCCACATACAGGGGAAAGTTGGACAGGCTGTGGTGGAGGCAGAGACTGTGGTGATGCAGCCACTGACAATGAACATCTGGAGCCACCAGAAGTTGAAATAGTTAGGGAAGATTCTCCACAAAGCCTTTAGAGAGAGGGTGGCCCTGCTGACAGCCTGAATTTGGTCAAAATTTAGCTAAAGCTAATGGAAGAAATGATGAAGTAGAAGAGCTGAAAAGATTTCAGAAAGTGGCTTGAGAGGACCAAGTAAAGTATTATAATGAAATGTACAAAGACTGGGTGTTAAGGAATCAAAGGGGAAGAACATGCTCAGCATTTTTCAAGCTGAAAGCACTGAAAAAAAAATTTCAACCTTCAAGATGCAATATTGAAGGAGTCTATGGACAAAAGATTGAACAATGCAGGAAACATCAAAAGAAGATGCAAGTAATACACTGAGACACTGTACCACAAGCAACTGGTTGACATTCAACCATTTAAGGCAGTCGTATGTAATCAAAAAACAATGGTATTACTGAATGAGCCCATTACTGTAAAAAGACAAAGAAAGGTTTGCTTGAGAAAGGGAACGCACTTTCTGGATTACCGGGTTGGGGAGGGATGGAGAGGGTTTAATTTCAGACTAGTTGGGGACCACACACTAACATGGATATGTGGAGGGATGGACTAGAAAGAGACTGTGACCACCACGATAGCATTAGGAAAAGGGAAGACACCAAATTGGGCACATAAGAAGTAGACTACAGATGCTAATATCAACCAGTATATCCACAATACTGCATTAACATTAACACCAAACACCAGGCTATAGACAAACACGTAAACATCTAAGAAGATGAGATGAGGGTCAGTGAACAAGAACATACTCTAGACTAAGGACAGATTCAGCAGAGGCTAATCTTGCACAAATACCAGTGATACAAAATACCTGCAATCCTTACAGAAAAAAACAGAAGACAGACATAGAGTCAGCCAGAAACTTTGGGAGAGAGATCCAATGGATGTACTGACTCAGGACCATGGTACTGGGCGACACCAGACTAAATCGGTGCAACAAAATACATAAATGTCTTGTTCCTCATCCTACTTTGGTGAGTAGTGGCTGGGGTCTTAAAAGCTTTCAAGTGGCCCTCTAAGATGCAGCTAATGGTCTCCTAATATTGGAAGATAAGAAGAGTGCAAAAAAATAAGGACATTTAGGAGCAATCAGCCCTAGCACACGATGGCCCTCAAGACCAGAAGAACAAGATGGTGCCCAGATACCAATGCCAACCACTCAGGAAAGGATCAAATCTGGAGATCCTGGATAGAGTGGGAGGAAAAATGTGGAAAAAAATCCAAAAACTCAACAATGACCGGAATTTCTGGTCTGATGGAGTCTGGTAGGATCCCCAATACCATGTCCCTGGGATACATTCTGGGCCTGGAATAAAACTCACTCCCAGAGGCTAGCTCTCAGCCTGATAGTAAACAATATGTTTACCACAGACCACTCTACCCAGAGTGACACACCCACATATTCTATGGAAATGAATTCTTGGAGCAATCAACCACGGGACACCAGAGGGGCAACATTCACACGGAGGAAATGCAGGACACATGACTGCATAACTATGAGGGCATAGGGGGAGGGTAACTGGGCAGGAGGGGAGGAGACTGGGTTAGGGTTGGGGATGGTAAATGGGGAGTGAAACTAAATGTACACATAATGTTGAATGTAAAACAAACTCTGCTCTGTAAACTTGGACCTAAAGCACAATAAAAAATAATAGTAGTAACAACAAACAGAATAAAATAAAATTAAAATTAGGACTGAATGCATGTCTAGAATAAAAAAAGAAAAGAAACAATGGTATTCAAGGAAGGAGTTCAAGCTGTCCCAAAGGATTTGGGAAAAATAAGCCTCCAGGAATTTAGGGAACACCCATTGAGATGTTTTGCCACACAGATGCAGTGCTGGAGGCACTCGCTCATTTTGCCAAGAAATTTGGAAGACAGCTACATGGCCAGTTTTTCATTCTGTTGAACATGATGAGTTGAAACTGATGAGTTGAAACTGACTTGATGGCATCTAGCAACAACAACAAGGCTGTCCTTGAGGCACCACTTAGGTTTACATGTGGGAAGGCTGGAGAAAAGAATAGGTTCAGAATTGCGATAACATTTTTAATTGGTTAGTTTTGGCTATAGATTTTATTGCACTCTGAAATACCGTAGCTTTATGATATATTTTAATACTAAAGAGATCAATTCCCCCATCATCAGTATTTCTTTTTAAAGTCTCTCATCTATTCTTGTTTATTGTCTTTGCTATTATCTGCCACATTCTCCTTCACCACTAGAAGGTAAACTCCATGTGAGCAGCGAACTCATCTTATTCAATATTCAATCTCTGAATACCTAAAATAATGTCTGGCATAAAGTAGACCTGTAGACAAAACTGGTTAATAAATGATTATTTTCCACAAAAATTGTTGAATAATAGTTTTGAGTCTTGAAAATGGTTGCATTATGTCAACATTTTCTTATTATGCATAAAATGTTGTGAAGTTCTGCTTCCATGAGTGGTAGAAAAGTTTGTATCACTCTGGTAGCATAGTGCCTAAGGCACTTGAAAGCTAACCAGAAGGCTGGTGGTTCAAACACACAGGCCACTTCTCAGAAGGATGGTTGGAAAATACACTTTGGAAGTGATACTACCATGGAAATCCAAGACGGGTCACTATGAGTCGTGTCCAACTCGACAGCACATAACAACAACAACAATATTCCATATAGGCTCAAACAAACAAGCAAACAAACTACAGCTGTATGTTTTCAAACCAAAGGAGCTCTGGTGGTGCAGTGCTTAAGGCGTTTCACTACTAACCAGAGGTTGGTGGTTCAAACCCACCAGCCACTCCATGGAAGGAAGACTGGGAAATCTACTTCCAAAAATTTTTACCACCTCCTTAACTCAATGGGGCTCACTTTGAGTCAGAATCAACTCCATGGCAGTGGGTGGGTTTTGAAACCCAGAGTTTTTGACCATTGCTTTCCTTGTATTGCATCCTATTGAAACAATGTTTCTTACAACAAAAGTCAGAGGCAATCTTCTTGGTTTGTGTATATGGCAGATACACAGTTATTTAACTCTTATTTCAATTGCGAATGCACATATAGCTCTATTGGCCTGCTTGTTTGCATGCTGGGTAGGAATGATGAGGTCCTCTTGGAGAACTGGCGTGGAGAAGGACCTTGTAGATCATCAATGAAAAATACAAAGAGAGAAATTCTGCTTCTGACCAACTGTCCTACCAAGAACAGCTGGCAAGTACAGATGGAATTGAAAATATCCATCTGAGTGCATCGGAGAGGAATCCTGGCAACCAGCACCAGGTTGTGGAGGGATCCTAGAAGAAAGAGAAGTTCCCAGAGATGATCCCCATACTCTGCCATGGTGCATGATGCTTTGCCAATTCCTATCTGTCCAAGCAGAAAGATTAGACATGGGAAGCAGTACTCACACAGGGTTGAAGAGATAAAAATTCGAGTTCAGGATCACTGAAGAGGCATAGACTGTTAAAAAGAATTATAGTTCATGTTATTTAATTAATTTCAACTTTGAAGGCTACACTCTAGGGATATAAGTGAACTGGAAATAGATCTGCCCTCACAAACACCATACCATAACTTTGTGCAAACTCAGTCCCTCTGACATTCAGGCAGTCTGCTGTACTTGTGACTGCATGAAAGGAAGGAAATGTAACCCATGTGTGGAGGAAGGCTACATCAATCTCAGCTCTTCTATACTTCCATAGTCTGCATACAATGTTCAACATTCAGTAAAAATCACTGAACATGACAGAAATTCCAAGACAAAGCAAACAACAGAAGCATATTTTAGGGGATCCATATTTTGGAGTGGTACCTATAATGAATTGAGTCTACTGGAGTTATGTTTAAGGTGATAGCTGAGAAGATGAAGAATGTAACCTGAAAACTGGAATTTATTTTTCAAAGAATAAAATGGAAATTATAGAACTGAGAAATATGATCACTGAAACTGAAATCCCAGTAGTTGGGTTTGAAGGTAGAGTAGATGAAACAAGAGAAGAGAACATTAGTGGGCTGATGGAAGTCAACAGGGAATATCAGGACTGAACCACATTCAACAGAGAAGATCAGCTAAAAGAATCATGATTCTGGGAAGAAGAGTTTTCTTCTCCTCATCAATGATTCTGAGATGAAAGTATAAATTGATTTGTATACATTTAGGAAGGATTTATTGTACACCTATTGTTATGGGTTGAATGGTGTCCTTGAAAAACATAAGTTGAAGTTCTAATCACAATGCCTGTGAACATGATTCTCTTTGAAAATAGGGTTTAGAACATATAACTTAGCATTAGCTCATACTGGAGTAATGTGCACCCTAGTTTCATCTGCATGGTGTCCTGAAAAGGCAAAGAGAACACATACAGTGCGACATTCAGGGGAAAGGTGGGCAGGTTGTGGGGGAGGCAGGGACTGGGTGATGCAGCCACAGACAACAAACACCTGGAGCCACCAGAAGTTGAAATAGTTAGGAAAGATTCTCCACAAAGCCTTTAGAGAGAGGGTAGCCCTGATGACACCCAGAATTTGGTCAAAATTTAGCTAAAGCTAATGGAAGAAATGATGAATTAGAAGAGCTGAATAGATTTCAGAAAGTGGCTTGAAAGGACGAAGTAAAGTATTGTAATGAAATGTACACTTGGTGTTAACAAATCAAAGGGGAAGAACATGGTCAGCGTTTCTCAAGCTGAAAGCACTGAAGAAAAATTTCAAGCGTCAAGATGCAATATTGAAGGAGTCTATGGACAAAAGATTAAATGATGCAGGAAACATCAAAAGAAGATGCAAAGAATACACAGAGACACTGTACCACAAGTAACTGGTTGACATTCAACCATTTCAGGCAGTCGTATGTAATCAAGAAACAATGGTATTACTGTATGAGCCCATTACTCTAAAAGACAAAGAAGGGTTTTCTTGAGAAAGGGAACTACTTTCTAGATTACCAGGTTGGGGAGGAATGGAGAGGGTTTAATTTCAGGCTAGTTGGGGGCCACACACTGACGTGGATATGGGGAGGGATGGAACAGAAAGAGTCTGTGACCATTACAATAGCATTAGGAAAAGGGAAGACACCAAATTAGACACATAAGATATAGACTACAGATGCTAATATCAACCAGTATATCCACAATACTTACATTAACATTAACACCAAACACCAGGCTACAGACAAACACGTAAACATCTAAGAAGATCAGATGAGGGTCAGTGAACAAGAACATACTCTAGACCAAGGACAGATTCAGCAGAGGCTAATCTTGCACAGATACGAGTGATACAAAATACCTGCAATCCTTACAGAAACAACAGAAGACAGACATAGAGTAATCCCTCACAGCCAGCCAGACACTTGGGGAGAGAGATCCAATGGATGTACCGATTCAGGACCACAGTATTGGGGGACACCAGATTCAATCGGCGCAACAAAATAATAAAAGTCTTGTTCCTCATCCTACATTGGTGAGTAGTGACTGGGTCTTAAAAGCTTTCAAGTGGCCATCTGAGATGCAGCTAATGGTCTCTTATCATCGGAAGCTAAGAAGAGTCCAAAAAACAAGGACATTTGGGAGCAATCAGCCCTAGCACACAATGGCCCTCAAGACCAGAAGAACAAGATGGTGCCCAGATACCAATGCCAACCAGTCAGGAAAGGATCAAATCTGGAGATCCTGGATAGAATGGGAGAAAAAATGTGGAAAAAAACCAAAAAAACTCAACAATGACCAGAATTACTGGTCGGATGGAGTCTGGTAGGACCCCCAATACTATGTCCCTGGCATATATTCTGGGCCTTAAATAAAGCTCACTCTCAGGGGCTGGCTCTCAGCCCAATAGTAAACAATATGTACCCACAGACCACTCTACCCAGAGTGACACACCCACATATTCTATGGAAATGAATTTCTTGCAGCAATCAACCAAGGGACACCAGAGGGGCAACATTCACATGGAGGAAATGCAAGACACACAGGAGTGCATAACTATGAGGGCATGGGGGGAGGGTTACTGGGCAGGGAGGGGAGGAGACTGGGTTAAGGTTGGGGATGGTAAATGGGGAGTGAACTAAATGTACACATAATATTGAATGTAAAACAAACTCTGCTCTGTAAACTTGCATCTAAAGCACAATAAAAAATAATAATAGTAATAATAAACAGAATAAAATAAAATTAAAATAAAGACTGAATGCATGCCTGGAATAAAAAAAGAAAAGAAGCAATGGTATTCAAGGAAGGAGTTCAAGCTGTCCCAAAGGATTTGGGAAAAACAAGGCTCCAGGAACTGAGGGAACACCCATTGAGATGTTTTGCCACACAGATGCAGTGCTGGAGGCACTCGCTCATTTTGCCAAGAAATTTGGAAGACAGCTACATGGCCAGTTTTTCATTCTGTTGAACATGATGAGTTGAAACTGATGAGTTGAAACTGACTTGATGGCATCTAACAACAACAAGGCTGTCCTTGAGGCACCACTTAGGTTTGCTTGTGGGAGGGCTGGAGAAAAGAATGGGCTTAGATTTGAGATAAAATTTTTAATTGGTTAGTTTTGGCTATAGATTTTGTTGCACTCTGAAATACCGTAGCTTTATGATATATTTTAATACTAAAGAGATCAATTCCCCCATCATCAGTATTTCTTTTTAAAGTCTCTCAACTATTCTTGTTTATTGTCTTTGCTATTATCTGCCCCATTCTCCTTCACCACTAGAAGGTAAACTCCATGTGAGCAGCGAACTCATCTTATTCAATATTCAATCTCTGAATACCTAAAATAATGTCTGGCATAAAGTAGACCTGTAGACAAAACTGGTTAATAAATGATAATTTTCCACAAAAGTTATTGAATAATAGTTTTGAGTCTTGAAAATGGTTGCATTGTGTCAACATTTTCTTATTATGCATAAAATGTTGTGAATTTCTGCTTCCATGAGTGGTAGAAAAGTTTGTGTCAGACTAGCCCTCTAGCTGAGGCAAAACGGGAGACCTGGGTTTCAAAAAGATCCCTGTCAATATCCTGCTACAACAATATTTGAATTATCTTTAGCAAAATTTTATTTGTGTGTGATAGTAATTTATTGATTGATAATTTCCACATCCTCTTGTATCTTATTTCCATAGGCAATCCATCAAGATTACTTCAAGGAAACTCTATGAAGTGGTTCTACTCTTTAACAATGGGGTCACCATGAGTTTGGGGCCAATTTGACAGCCCCTAACAATAATAAAGGAGCTGTGGTAGTGCAGTGCCTAAGGCATTTGACTGCTAACCAAAAGGTTGGTGGTTCAAACCCACCAGCTTCTCCATGGAAAGATGATGGGGCAACCTACTTCTGCAAAGATTTACTGCCTTAGTAACCCAGTGGAAATCGCTATGAGTCATCATGGACTTAATGACAGTGAGTTTGGTTTTTGAGTTTAACAGTAACAATGGGAAAAGCACTTAAAAGTGATGAAAAACATCCACTCCTAGATTAAAGAAGTATTAAATAATTCCAAACAAGAAAAGAAGGCAGGGTGCTCACTTCAGCAGCATATATACAAAAATTGGAACAATACAGAGAAGATTAGCATGGCCCCTGCACAAGGATGACATGCAAATTCGTGAATCGTTCCATATTTTTAAATGACTGGTTATAAAACAAAAATATGTAAGTGGCTTTTTTTAACAGGTGATACTATGTAAGACAAAGCCAAAATGCAAAATTAGGCTTTGATTGGCACTTTTTGAAAAATAACAACAAATATGGGATATAATCTGGATGGCCACTTCTGTATTTAATGTGAAATATTTAGATACCTTTTTGAACACTTAACAGTTTCTTTGACAATGACTTTTGTAAGGATGGGCACTTTATATCATTCCTTATGACATGCACATTGTCTGTCACTAATCCTTGGATCTTGCTGTATTGTCACCTAAATTGGTATAGTTACTGTTGAAAATTTCTAATGAATAATCATGACACTTTTCATCAGATGTATTTCCTGCAGCTTGAAGGTTTTTTTTAAAAGAAAAAGATATCAAATGCCTGCTGCTGACACCCTTTTAAATTGCTATCTTTTGAAAAGCACCAGTATGTGTTTTAGATTGATTTCCCTGTTTTAGAGAAATGACAAGTCAGTAGTTGGAGTTCTGATGGTATAAGCAAAACTAATAAAGTTTGTTTATAAAAGCTGTAAACAAAAAAAAAAAAAAAAGGAAAAGAAGGAAGGAAAACACACTAGGTACACTAGGGCTGAAATCTAAACAAAGACAGAATAGACACACTACAATCAAAAGAGAAAGAGCAAGTTTGACAGATGACTTCTCAGTAGAAATGGTGGAATCTGGAAGATAATGGAATGGTATCATTTGCTGAAAGGAAATAAGCATAAGGCTGTTGTTGTTGTTGTTATGTGCCGTCGAGTCGGCCCCGACTCATAGCGACCCCTCCTTGGGTTTCCGAGGCAGTATCACTACGGAAGTAGGATTGCCCAACCTTCCTTCCGAGGAGTGGCTGGTGGGTTTGAACCGCCAGCCTTCTGGTTAGCAGTCAAGTGCTTTAGCCACTATGCTACCAGAGCTCCAACTGTGGAGAAAGATTGTCCAAAATGGGAGGAGGATAATGACATTCCAATGCAAGTGAAACACAGGGAGTGTGTCACTAGCTGGAGCTACAGTAAAGAAAATATAAAAAGCAGCTTTACAGCAGAAAGAAAATTTTCATGATCAAACAAGACATTTATAAACAAATTAGGTATGACAGAAGAAGACTATAGATACATAAATGTCGATGAATATCGACAGTATAAAATATCTTGTGAGTTTCAAAATATTTATAGAAGTAAAATACATGGCAACAATATCACAAAAGTCAAGAAGTATCAACATAGAGTCAAAATGCTCTAAGTACACTGGGAAATAGTGAAAAGCAAAATTTATAGTCAACTTACAAATTCAGAAATTCATGTGATCTCCTCAAAAATAATTTAAAAATGTGTAACTATCTAGGAAGTAAATGAGAGGAAATAGAACAATAAAAATCTCAAAACAGTCCAAAACTCCTAAGCAAGGAGAGAAAAGGAAATAGGCTGAAGCAGAAAACAAACTAAGATGGTAGGTATCAACTCAATGCTCTGCATCCTGGTCAGCCCTTGATACTGTCAGATCTGTTGTTAGTTTAGTCATTCTTCTAGGTGTGTCATGGTATGCTGGGGTTTTAATTTATTTCCCTAATGACTTGTGATATTGAACATCATATGCATTTCATGTGCTTCTTTGCCACCTGTATCTCTTCTCTGGCCCATTTATTACATGGCAAAATACTAGTTGCTGTGTCATTCCATCCATATGACATTTTGGAAAATGGCAAAACTACAGAGATTTAAAAAGAAAAAAGCCAGATCAGTGGTACCCAAGGACTGGGCAGGGAATGTGGATTGAGTACAAAGAGGCATGAGGGAACTTAGTGGAATGATGGAAAGTGTGGTGTGCTACACAACTGTATATATTTGTCAAGATGCATAGATTTGATGCAAAAAGAGTAAAGAACTGAATATCTTACATGCTAAAGAAACTAATCTATAAATAAAAGCCTTCCTACAAAAAAAATCTCTAGGCACCTATACCTTCACCTGTGAATTCTTCTAAACAATTAGCAAGGAAATCACACCAATCTTAAACTTCTTAGTTTGTTTTATTAGGAAGGCACACTTTTCCAGCCCTCAGAAGCTGGAGGCCTGAAGTGCTTCCTTCTAGTGAGGACAGCAGGGGAGTTCTGTGTGATGCCCAGGAGGCTGTGTGGCCATGGCCTGCAAGCATGGAAGCCTGGTGGGGAGGAGCCAGCAACAGGCTGGAGAATGGCCATGGGCAGTGGGTGACAGGCAAATTATTAGGTGACGAGAACACACCTGTGTGGGAAGGAGGTCATCCACTCAGGACTGCAGTACAGAGGCCCTGATGGGGACCCCAGTTTATCTCCTGTAGATTTAATACTCTGAATGTTGAAGTTTGAAGCCTTCACATGCTATAGGGTCTGCACTGCTACATTTGGACTTGCAAAGTCAAAACATGAAGATCAAAAAGGCAAAGAAGGTGAGGTCATTGATTTGTCCAGAGGAGGGCCAGGTCATTGGAGTTGCAAAGAATGCCACAAAGAAGGAAAAAGCCTGGGTTTCTGGGATGACCACTGAAATTATACTGTGAATTTTTTGAAAGACCAGCCAGATCAGTTAGAACTATGTGCAGAGAGGACTGGGCTGAGAGAGAGGAGGCAGAACAGGAAGGGGAGAAGTCAGGAGAGAGGTGACGTGGGCTGGGTGGAGGGTGGAAACTGGGCAGCTGAGTGGGAGAATAAGAAAGTGGTAAGGGAGGTGGGGCGGATCAGGAGTGAGGGTGGATCAGGTGTCCCATGTCTAGGCCAGTAGATGCAGGCATGCACACAGAATGGCAGCTCGGTTTCAGGCCTGGGGGAGAGACAGGAAGTCTTGAGACCCAGGCCAAGGATGGTGCCATGTTTGGGATCCCCACATCTTGGGGAGCCATGATTTCTCACCCTGGAGATCTGAGCACGACCAGAGCGCAGGGAGCCCCCGTACGGCAAAGTTTCTTCCTTCTGACTTACGGTCTTTACATTATTATAGCACCAGTTTTTCTGGATTGTGACTGGGGTGCATCTGAGGATTAAGCTATCATAGCTCCAGCCACTGACAAAAATACCCCCTCTGACTAGGGCCCACTAGTGTATCAGGCAGAGCCCTAACTCCTCAGGGATAGGGGCATCCCATTTTCTCCCTGCCTCCCTGTCAGTGGGAAACCCTCCTCCATGAAATTCCCAAGAAGGTGACCTCGACAGTGGGAGAGAAATGGTTGTCCCTGCCAGATGGTGATGCCACCTATAAGAAGCTCAGGGTCCTCACCACTTCTATTCAACATTGTACTGGAAGTCCTAGCCAGGGCCATAAGGCAAGAAAGGGAAATCAAAGGCATCCATATTGGTAAGGAAGA
>NW_006921766.1:171618-179279 GCF_000298275.1 Orycteropus afer afer | reverse complement strand
AAAAAAAAAAAAAAGAAGAAGAAGCTCAGGGTCCCAAAACAGTCCCAGTCTCCATGCTGCATCCATGCCCCACCCCCTACCATTTTTCCAGATATGCACAAGAGGCCTCCTGAGAGGGAGAGACAATGCCTTTATTTGCTGGCAGACAGGTCACTCATGTGGAACACTGAGCCAGGATTGAGAAGAGGTCACTGAATGACTCACAGAAGCAGAGGGAATCCACCCAGAGCCAAAAGACTCAGTACAGTCATTTGGAGAGTGGAGTGACTCTGGAGCAAGAAGAGACCTCAGATCGGGCTCTGGTTCCAAAGGTGTCAGGAGAAAGCCAGAGTGGCTCTGGAGGGTTGGTGCCCATTCAGCAGCAGGGATTCTGGCCTGAGGAAGAGCCACAGCAGGCAGGCTTGCACAAGGGGTGGCAGAGCAGGGACATGCTGGAGGAGGCAGGGGTACAGCAGGAGGAGGAGGACACACAGCAGGCAGGCTTGCACGCAGGTTGGCAGATGAGGGACACACAGGAGGAGGGTTTACAGCAGGAGGTTGTACAGGTAGAGGGCTGGCAGCATGAGGGGGCAGGGCAGGGGCTGGCCCCACAGCAGACAGGCACACAGCAGACAGGCTTGCAGCAGACGGGCTTGCAGCAGACAGGCTCACAACAGACAGGCTTGCAGCAGACGGGCTCACAGCAGATGGGCTTGCAGCAGACGGGCTCACAACAGGCGGGCTTGCAGCAAACCGGCTCACAGCAGATGGGCTCACAGCACACAGGCTTGCAGCAGGTCTGCTGACAGGGGGAGGGCACACAGCATACTAGTTGGCAATTAGACTGCTGGCAACAGGAGGGTACACAGGGGCTGGTGCAGACTGATTGGCAGGGGCTGGACCCACAGGTTGCCTGGCAGCAGGAGCTGGACACACAACTCACAGGAGTGCAGATGAGGGTCTGGCAGGGGGCCGGGGCACAGCTGGTGGGGGTGCAGCAGGTGGACTGGCAGCAGGTGGGGGCACAGCAGGTGGACTGGCAGCAGGTGGGGGCACAGCAGGGTGGCTCACAGCAGCTCTCTGGGCAGTTGTCCACCTCCCAGGAGGAGTCGGTGCAAGTCCCACAGGACCCGGGCAGGCAGACACAGCTGTCATAGCTTAGGTCATTAGAGCAGACAGACATGTTGGAAGCAGCCATGGCGTGGGGTAGGGTGGGAAGAGGTGAAGTTGTACAGGAGGAGGGTAGGAGTGAGTGAGTGAGTGAGTGAGTGAGGAGCTCTTGAACTCCAGGGCTTTTATATCCCTCTGTGTTGTGTGTTGTCTCAACAGAGACCTCAAAAGCTTCCCTTCCTGGTTGGTGTCACAGCAGCAGCTGCTGTTGTTTTCATGGTACCTGTTCCTTGTTTTGACACTACTGGCCTGAGACTCCTGTGTAACCTGTGTTTGTTCCAAGATAAACCAACAGAAATGCTTCTAGTACATCAAGATACCTGCAAGACACCACCACAGAAGCCGTCAGTCAATTTTTAAAATGAAGCACTCTGAGGTTTCCTGTGGGGTTTGTTCATTGTCTCCTTTTCTTTGTTGGTTGAGAATGGGAATGGGAGACACAGTCAAAGATCCTTCTGAGCATGTTTGCCTGGCCTTGTGCCAGGCCTGCTCTGAGGGTAATGTCACCTATTGTCAGTGGACCTGGAAGACCTGCGTCTGACCGGTGAGTCATGGGCAGGTATATGGGAACCATGTCTTCCTGGGAGCAGAGATCAGTGCAGGTGGGATGCAGACCCAGCACAGTAGGGATGCCATGAGGTGCAATTGGCTTCTGCTGTGTTGGAACTTCAACTTTTATACAAACAGCATGCACAAATGCTCATACCTTCCTCTGTCCTCACAGCTCAGACAACACCTGCAATGGTCTTTGTGTGCCACTGAGAAAAAGTCCCCTTCCTCTGTTCCTCCTTGTCTCCTGCAGGCCAGGACATCATCGGGAAGTAGTGGCCATGAACCCAGCCTCTGTGTCATCTCCTGGAATTGTTGCAGTAAATGCACAAACCAAGGTCTGGCTGTGCATGGGGATCTGGGAGTGGTCCTCTAATAACCTATGCCCTGTGTAAAATTACACACAATTCACAGTCAGTACTATAGACCTGCAACCCAATAAGCACCCAGTGCCTGATTGTGGGTCCTTTGTACTCTCCTGCAGCCAGCACTCCTCCAAGCAGATGATCAGAAACAGCGGGTCCTCAGCAACCTTCCACTAGCCAGCTCTGCCAGTTAGCCCAGGGCTCCCTGAGGGCTGAGGCCTCACTATTTTCTGATGAGGCAGGACTCACACTCTCCCTGCAGACTTTGTCATAGAGGCTGCCCAGGTGATCATACCACTCCCAGGGCCCTGCCAGCCCTGGTCAGGATGGGGAGAAGGACCAGACTGTGGAGCTGTCCTAACCAGAGCTGGGGCTGCCTCTCAGGCCTCAAGGGATGCCTCAAGGTCCTCTGAAGTGACCATGGGGTCACTGAATTCTCTGCCATCCTTTGTCTTCGCCCCATCTTGTCTTCCAAGCCTGGCCTCTCCCCTGAGGCCCACCTAGGTGTTCACACAGCTCTGGGCTTTGACTGACATTCTTCCTCTCTGTTACCCCACCCAACTCAGCTCTGAGCCTGCCTTTTCTATCTCCTTTGCCTCCCATGATGTACAACCTCCCATGGCCACTACTCCCTCTCCAGCTGTGGGTATGGTGCCTCTAGGGTAGGTGCCAAGAAGCTTCCACCTTGCCTATACATGAGGCACTCAGGGCTAGCTAGCTGAGTGAACACATCTCAGATGCGGGGAGATATTCTGTCTATCATTAAGTTCAGCTATGGACAGAAGGATAACTCCTGACTCTGGCTGTGTGGCTAAGGTTGCTGATGAGGATGTGTGTTCCTCAGAACTGGCCCTAGGATAAGCAAGACTGTACCTGGATATTGTGGACAATAATAAACTTGTAAATGTGGTTATAGTCCAAGTCACTTTTATCATTCTAGAATAAAGAGAAAAGCATTCCTGTTTCTTTTTCTCTGAGTCATCTTAAGAGAATTGTAGAATTTGGTTCCTCAAGACAACTGGAAATTATTTTAAGTCCAATGTAAGAAAAAGAAAAACATACCTGTTGATGAATATTACATAGTCACTCTAAACTATAACGTTTTGTAGTTAGGTGCCATCAAGTTGTCTCCAATTCATAGCAACTCTATGTACAACTCCTCGAAAGGAAGGTTGGGCAATCCTACTTCCGTAGTGATACTGCCTCGGAAACCCAAGGAGGGGTCGCTATGAGTCGGGGCCGACTCAACGGCACATAACAACAACAACAACAACAACTATGTACAACAGAACAAAACACTGCCCGGTTCTGTGATAGACTCACAATCTTTGCTATATCTGTGCCCATCGTTGAAACCACTGTGTCAATCCATCTCATTGAAGGCCTTCCCCTGTTTCATTAACCCTCCACTTTACCAAGCACGATATCCTTCTCCAGGGAATGGTCCTGTGATATTTGGAGCTGTGTGTCAACTTGGCTAGACCCCAGTTCTGTGTGGTTGTTCCCATGATGGGATCAGATGACTGTGTTCTGAGTGGCCAATCTGTTCAGGGAGAGTTTTCCTAGGGGTGTGACCTGCTTCCAGGATATCCAGGGGCATCCTGGGAAGAGAGACATTCTTCTGTGGATCGGGATTCTGTTGTGCTACCTACAACTGTCCATGAGTGAGCATTCCACCGTTCGGCCTGGAGATCTAGGATTAATCATTCGTTGGAGTCAACAGCTGGTGTACTGCCTGCCAGCCTTGAGCTTTTCACCCCTGTGGTTGTGGAAGCTAGGAAAAGCCTCCAGCCTGACGTTTGCTCCGAGGACTTTGGACTTGCCAGCTTCTATACGTTTGTGAGCCATTTTCCTCAAATAAATTTCTCTCTCTCTCTCTCTCTCTCTCTCTCTCTCTATATATATATATATACATTATATATGTAAGCTTTGCTGGTTTTTGTTTCTCTAGAGAACCCAGTCTAACATAGGTCTCTTCTGACAACATGGCCAAAGTAGGTCAGACGAAGTCTGGCCATTCTCACTTCCAAGGAGCATTCTGGCTGCACTTCTTCCAGGACAGATTTGTTAGTTCTTGTGGCAGTCCATGATATTTTCAGTATTCCCCAACACCACAACTCAAAAGTGTCAACTCTTCTTTGGTCTTCCTTTTTCATTGTCCAGCTTTCATTTGCATATGAGGCTATTGAAAATATGATGGCTTGTATCAGGCACACCTTAGTCCTCAAGGAGACATCTTTGTTCTTCAGCACTTGAAAGAGGCCCTTTGCAGCCGATTTACCCAGTGCAATACGTCTTCTGATGTCTTGGCTACTTCTCCCGTTGGTGTTGATTGTGGATCCAAGTAATATGAAATCTTTGACAATTTCAATCTTTTCTCCATTTCTTATGATGCTGCTTATTGGTCCATTTGTGAGGATTTTTGTTTTCTTTATACTGAGTTGTAATCCATACTGCAGATTGTAGTCTTTAATCTTCATCAGTAAATGCTTCAAGTCATCCTCACTTTCAGCAAGCAAAGTTGTGTTGTCCGCATATCTCAGGTCATTAATGAATCTTTCTCTAATCCTGATGCCACGTTCTTCTTCATATAGTCAGGTCTCAGATTATTTGTTCAGCATGCAGATTGAATAAGTATGGTGAAAGGATACAACCCTGACACACACCCTTCCTGATTTTAAACCATGCAGTATCCTCTTGTTCTGTTCGAACAACAGCCTCCTGATCTATGTACAGGTTCCTCATGAGCATAATTAACTGTTCTGGAATTCCCATTCTTCTCAATGTTGTCCATTATTTGTCATAATCCACAAAATCAAATACTTCTGCATAGTCAATAAAACACAAGTAAACATCTTTCTGGTATTCTTTGCTTTCAGCCAACATCCATCTGTCATCAGCAATGATATCCCTCGCTCCATGTCCTCTTCTGAATCCAGCTTGCATTTCTGGAAGCTCTCTATCACCATACTGCTGCAACCATTTTTGAATTATCTTCCATAAAATTTTACTTGCTTGTGATGTTAATGATATTGTTCGATAACTTCCACATTCTGTTGGATCACCTTTGGCATGGATACAAATATGGATCTCTTCCAGTTAGTTGGCTAGGTAGCTGTCTTCCAAATTTCTTGGAATAGACAAGTGAGTGCCTCCAATATGGCATCTGTTTGTTGAAACATCTCAGTGGGTATTCTGTCAATTCCTGGAACCTTGTTCTTTGCCAATTCCTTCAGTGCAGCTTCGACTTCTTCCTTCAATACCATTAATTCTTAATTATATGTCACCTCCTGAAATGGATGAACATTGACCAATTCCTTTTTGTACAGTGACTCTGTGTATTCTTTCCCTCTTCTTTTGATGTTTCCTGTATCATTCAATATTTTGTCCATAGAATCTTTCAATATTGCAACTTGAGGCTTGAGTTTTTTTCTTCAGTTCTTTCAGCTTGAGAAATATCAAGCATGTTCTTCCTTTTTGGTTATCCAACTCCAGATCTTTGCACATTTCATTATAATAATTGACTTTGTCTTCTCAATATGCTCTTTGAAATCTGTTTAGCTCTTTTATCTTGTCATTTCTTCTATTTGCTTTAGCTACTCTCTGCTCAAGGGCAAGTTTCAGAGTCTCTTCTTACATCCATTTTGGTCTTTTCTTCCTTTCCTGTCTTTTTAATGACCTTTTGCTTTCTTCATGGTTGATGTTCCTCTGGTTCTCAGTCATTGGTCTTCAATGCATCATCAAATTTATTCTTTAGATGGTCTCTAAATTCAGGAGGGATATTGTCAAGGTCATATTTTGGCTCTCGTGGACTTGTTTTAATTGTCTTCATCTTCAAGTCGAACTTGCAAATAAGGAGTTGATGGTCTGTTTCACAGTCAGCACCTGGCCCTGTTTTAGCTGAAGATATTGAGCCTCTCCATAACCTCTTTCCACAGATGTAGTCAATCTGATTCTTGTGATCCCAATCTGGTAAAATCCACATGTTTATAACATAAACACTCAAAAATGTTCATATTAGATGTCAGTGGTAAATAGGCCACAGAATTCTAGATACTATGTAACTACAACTGTGTGAAACAAATCAACCAGCAAAAGCTCAATGGAAAAAAAATGGCTGCATATAAACAGAAAAGTTAACATCATAAGGAGTATCTGTAAATGGGAAGAATAGATAATTTTTAATGCTTTTTGGCTAAACAAATGAACAAAATATACATATTTTTTAACCCAGAGCTTTTGACCATCACTTTCATTGTATTATATCTTTGAAACAGTGCTTCTCATAACAAAAGTCAGAGGCAATCTTCCTGGATTTCCTGCATGCAGATTCTGTTATTTACCTTTTCGTACAGTTGTGAAATCAGATATATTTTTATTTCCCTGGTTGTTTCATACTGGCAGGAATGGTGAGGTCCTCCTAGAGAGTTGCCCTGAGAAGGACCTAGTGTATCATCAATGAAAAATAGAACAGAAGTTCTGCTTCTGACCAACTGTCCTACCAAGAACAACAGGAAAATACAGATGGCATTTAAAACTATCCATCTTAGAGCACTGGGGAGGGATCCTGGCAACCAGGAGTTGGTGAAGGAGGCATCCTAGAAGAGAGGAAAGTTCCCTGAGGCAATTTCAGCATTCTGCAGTGATTCATGATGCATTTGCCAATTCCTATCTACCCTGGGTTGAGAGGCTACAGTCCAAGCAGAAAGCTGCAAGTTAGAAGAGGGAAGCTGTCATTACTCAAGGTTGAGGAGATAAAAATTGAAGTTCAAGATCCACCAAAGAGAAGCAGCCTGGTAAACATTCTAGAATTATAATTAATGTTAATGAATTATTGTTAATTCTTAAGGTGACACCCTAGCCATATGGGTTAACTGGAAACAGACCAGCCGTCACAAACACCATATCCCAACTTTGCACAAACTCAATCTCTATTAGATTCAGCCATTCTATTCTTTTTTGGCTGCCTGAAAGGAAGCAAATGTAACCCATCTCTGTAGGAAGGCAGCATCAATCTCAGGCACTTCTGCATGTCTGCAGAATTATAGAATGTTCAATATGCAATAAAAATGGCTGAACATGACAGAAATACAAAGATAAAGCCAACAATAGAAGTGATCTTTTAGGAGGTTCACATTTTGGAGTTGTCCATATAATGGAGAAATTGGGTCCAAATATTGTTGTTATGCTGGAAGAGATAGCTGAGGCGATGAGGACTTTAACCTGAGAATTGGAATTTATTTTAAAATGAATAAAATGGAAATTATAGAACTGAAAAGTATGATTACTGAAATTGGAAACTCAGTAATTGGGTTTGACAGCAGAGTAGATAGAACAAGAGTAGAAAGCACTGATGGGCTGGATGAAGTCAACAGAGAACATCAACCAAAAGAATCATGATGCTGGGAAGAAGGGCTTTACTTTCTTAATCAATGATTCTGAGATGAAAATATAAATTGATTTGTATCTATTTAAGAAATGTTTGTTATCATTTGGAGGCAAAAAAAAAAAAAGAAGGTGGGGACCAGGTTTGCTGGTCCAATAGAGCCTGGTGTAACCACTGAGACTATGGCCCCTAGCTGCCCTTCAGGTCTGGAA
>NW_006921766.1:166823-168621 GCF_000298275.1 Orycteropus afer afer | reverse complement strand
GGAATGCCGTTCTTCCAGATTGTCCTTGGAATATCATTGCAAGCAGGCCCCTAGGGAAACTCCCCTTGGGCAGACTGGCCACTCAGAACTCAGTCATCTGATCCCATCATGGGAACAACCACCCAGAACTGGGGTCCAGCCAAGTTGACACACAGCTCCAACCATCACAGTTACCCATAATTTGCTATGATCCACTACAGTTGAATGCCTTTGTGTAATCTATAAAACACAGGTAGACATCTTTCTGGTGCTCTTTGCTTTCAGATAAGATCCACCTGACATCAGCAATGGTACCCCTCTTTCCACGTCCTCTTCTAAATCTGACTTGAACTTTGGCAGTTTCTTGTTGATGTACTGCTACAACTGTACCATCTAGGAAAGTCTGACAGGGATGCTGACTTAGGATGGCTGAGGACTGGAAAGGGCTAGCAGGAGCTGGTAGGGGCTAGCACGGGAATGATGAACGCTGACAGTGGGCTGGTGAGGGATAGGTGGGACTGATGAATATTTGCACAGGGCTGGCAGGGATTGGTGAGGGCTGGTAGGAGCTGGCAGGTGTTCAAGGAGGTTTAATCCTGAGCTCTTCTGGACAAGTGTCCAGCTACCCTTAGGGTCCCACCCACGGAATATGTCTCCATTCAAAATGCTTCCTCTGTTCCTACATTTCCAGGAGCTGGGAAGGAGGGAGGCAAAGTCAAAGAAGACAGCCCTGCCCCAGGGGACCCTGGCAATACAAATACAGCTTTCCATGCCAGCAACACAGGCACTTCCCCTGTTACTCTCTTACATCCTCCTGACGAGTGAAAACAAGAGAAGTTGGTGAATCTGGCTGAACCATCAGCCTCAGGCTCTGGAATGTGGAAGCCCAGTAATGATCTGCACCTAGAGGTTTATCACCTTTAATCCAAATTACATATGAGTCCTCATCCCCCCTAATACTCTTCAAAGACATGTGCTGAGTCCAGGAACTACAGGATCAGAGTTGGAATGAGATCTGGAGACCAGCTCATCTAAAGCCTGTGTCACATGTCAGAAAAGTAGCCAGGGATGACCTGTGGGCACAGCTAACTAGAGGGAGGATTCTAGTCTTAGGAACTTACATTGGGAAATAAGAAAGGTATGAAGTCAATAATCTGAGCTTCAACTCTAAAAAACTAGGGAAAGAAAAAGAGCAAAGGAAACCCATAGCAATCTGAAGGAGGGAAATACTAAAGATAAGAACAGAAATTAGAATTATTGAAAACAGAAAAATTAAGATAAACAATGAACCCAAAGCTAGTTATTTGGCTAAGATAAAGCCCTAGCCAGACTGACCAAGAAAAAGAGAGAAGACACAAATTACCAATATTAGGAACAAAAGAGAGAATGTTTTTCAGAAATGTTTTTCCAAAATTAAGTATTAAATATTTTTCAGAAATTAAAAAGATAGTAAAGGGATTCTACAAACAACACTATAACATTCAACAACTTCAGGGAAACAGACCTAAACCCTTGACAGACAGAGCTACCAAAACTCTTTAAAGAAGAAAGAGTACACCAGAAAGTTCTATATGTATGAGAGAAATTGAATTCAGAGTTAAAAAATCTCCCAACAAAGAAAACTCCAGGTCTAGATGTTCCACTGGAAAATTCCATAAAACATTTAAGGAAGAAAAATTGCCAATTCTGCATAATCTCTTCCAGAAAATAGAAGAGGAGGAGTTCCGGCAAGATGGCGGACTAGGCAGAAGGATTGCACAGACCCTCTTCAACAAAGAAAAGGGAAACCAATTAACACAGACACAGAAGATAATCTTGG
>NW_006921766.1:154116-166723 GCF_000298275.1 Orycteropus afer afer | reverse complement strand
AAAAAAAAAAAAAAAGAAGTGTTTGTTGTGCTCCTATAGTTATGAGTTAAATGGTACCCTGCAAAAAATAGTTAGTTTTAAGCCTTAACTCTTATACTTATGAACATGACCTTGCTTGAAAATAGAGTCTTTGAAGATATTAGTTAACATGAGGTCATACTGGACTAAGGTGTGCCCTAATCTCATCTGAGTGGTGTCCTTATAAGAAAAGGAGAAGAGACAGAGAGACACACACAGGGGAAAGGTGGCCATTTGATGATGGAGGCAGAGATTGGAATGATGCAGCCACAGCAAGGAACACCTGAAGCCACCAAAAGCTGAAAGAGGTAGGCAAAGATTCTCCACAAAGCCTTCAGAGAGAGCATAGCCCTGCCAACACTCTGAATTTGGATTACTGCCCTTAGAATTATGAGAAAATAAATTTCTGTTGTTTTAAGCCACACTGTTTATAGAACTTTGTTATACCCTCTCAGAAACTAACACATCTATGATGTGCATTGTTGTAGGATCCTTCGGGGGAATAGGGATAAATGCCATCAGTCACTCAAAGGAGATTCCAGACTAGTGGAGAATGGATGGTGATGGGCATGTTAGCTAGATGTAGGATTGATGAGAATGAAAACCACAGGTAAACAGTCCCATAAGGAGAATGCTTTTATTTGTTCTTTCATTGCTTACATTTTCTGCCACAGAATGTCAAATCAAAACTCTAAGTAGTGTACCTAGCCTTTGACAGTTTGGCACACCACAAAAAGTATCATTGCAGAAATTACTAGCACAAATCCTTAGCATATTGTCATGCACACTCTACCTACACACTTCCAGGGATGGAACTCTCATGAGCTATCAAGGCATGGGACCCATGGTCTCAAAGACATCCAACAAGACCTTGACCAACTCTCATCACACCACATTGATTGAGCCCTTTGCATGCTCTTGTATTGAGAATATCCAAGAGGAAGATCAGGTCATTCAAACAGGAAGGTAAAAAACGTCACTAACCTTGGGTGGAAGATTGGGGACTTTCAAGGTTACCACGAAGGAAAATTCCTCAGGGAAGAGGTCACACCTGATGAAAATCCGTGATGCAGGGAAGCTGATGGAGTGGGGGGTGGCAGTTGAGAGCTGGAATCCTCGTGCACCCTGAGCTTGTATCACCCTGACTCCACCCACAGCGCCACCAGAAGGGACTCCTTCTGCTAGGATGTCCAGCGGGTGCAGATCTGTTAGAGAAATCACAGATGGGTCATGCCCAGCCATCAACCCAGTCATCTTCCCTTCACCACAGTAACCATGACAGCCACATGTGTGGGATACCCAGTGGGGCAGGTGCTAGTCTAAGCACTGCACATCATCCTTCCCATAACTCCTGTGAGCCAAGTATTGATATGATCCTGTTTTACCAGAAAGGAAGCCAGGCACCAAGCATTAAAGAAGCATCTGCTCCCTGACACTGTGCCTGACTCCTGTGAGCCCGATGGGTGCATTTGGGCTGCAGAGGCACATTGGTATTGATGGTGTCTTTGAATCAACAAGCAGACCTCATGCTGAGTGTAGTGTGGGGAACAGAGGGAGGGAACGTCCCAGCACTGGTTCCCAGGGAGTGGACAGTCCACATGGAAGAAAAGCTCACACACATAAAACATCTAGGAGGTGGAACAAGCTGTACTCAGGCTTACGCTCTTCTCTTTTGGGCCTCCAGGTGCTTACACACCTTCCTCTGGCCTCATTCTATACTAGGTAGCCCTTGGACAGAGCCTTGCATAGGGGCTGCTGGTAGGTGTGGTCAGTGGGGCCTGGAAGGGCCATGGAGCTGGATATTGCCTCCTTCCTGCCTTTCTTTCTAGACATTTATAGGGAGACAGATCCGCTCCTGGGAGGATTTCTTTGTTACAGTTCAAGGTCATCACCAACATAACTGATGAGTCCAGAAGATAAGCAGGAAAATAGTGGAGCAGGAAGGAGGTTCTGAACCAGTCCCTGGATTGTTCAAATGGGCCCCAGTTGTTGAAGAGAAGTGATAGTCAAGTAGAGCCCAGGGATCATGTTGGAACTTCATGATCCACCGCACCCATGGCCATGGCTTGGGGTACTTGACTGGGCCCTTGTGAACTGGAATATTCATGCCTGGAGCTGGATCCCTCAGGACCAATGGTCTGGCTTAGAGGCTTCCAGCCTGAGCCTGAAACAGTTACGTGTCTGGGGGACATGTATGCTGGAATGTGAGAGCACAGAAAAATGGAAGGACACACACCAGAATGACCTCTGAGGAGGAGGCATTGTGATGAAGGGGACAAGAGTATAATCTACAATACTTTAATTTTTGCAAGGAGAATATTATTATTATTTATGCAGTTAAAATCAGAAAGCAAATTTTGAAGAGACTATTGTTTCTTGAAATAACTTGTACCATAAGATAACCCACTGTGTGTAGCAGCAGCGAATAACTATGTATATGGAAGTGTTTGTATTCTCTAATGTAGCAAACATCACAGCAGTTATCACCCTGAGAGGAAGTTGTGTAGGGGTGGAGGGGCCCTAGATTAACTCTAGGGAGGATGCTATGTCTTGGGGGTGGGGGGCAAGGTCTGTGCCCTGGGAACCTGACCCAGGACTAGCCTTGGACTGGCCAGGGCCCCAGGACCAGACTCTAGGAGACCCTGCCCCTGGATCTGTCTCCTGGTTGGAGTCCACTGATAAAAACTGTGTACCCTAAAATCCCCCAAAAAATATCTAAGAGACACTGAGGTACACGGAGTCCCACCCAGGGTGGCTACCTCCTCTGGGTTTGGTTGTGGCACTACCAGGTGCAGCTCCATCCTCAGGGAAAGCATGTCCATCCATGCAGTGCCACCCAGCACCCAGAACATGCCTCTCTCCTGAGCCAGGGCCCAGCAATTATGGCAAATTAACAGCAAGGGTGGCACTGGCTCTAATGTTCTCCTGGGCTGTGCTGGGGGTGATCCAGATTCAGGAATCAGTTAATCCTGGTATGAACCACTCCCTCCATTGTTTAGTTAAAATCTCCTCTTCCTGGCTTCACCCCGGCCCCTACTCCACCTTTGCCAGTGCAGGTGGGTTCTGCTCTAGCAAATACTTAGAACAGATTTATTGGTTTATTTTTCTATGTTACCATTGCATACACATATGAAGATTTCCAAGGTCAGCAGAGGGACATGGGTTTTATACATTCCTGGAAAAGGCCCATTAGATGAAGGAGGGAGCATAGTACTGGGTTTATGAGAGAAACTCAGCATCCTCTCAGTGTATTTGGACATGTGTAAGTTATCAAATCCTGCAAATTAATCCTAATCAATTCAACAGATGCTTAGTGGCAACTGGTACTTTCAAGGGAGAGCATGAAATGCAAACTGACAACACAGGATCATAGGAGACAATAGAATACTGACCATGACTTCTGCAGCGCCAGCCCAGGAAGCCAAACCATAGCCTCCTCAGCAATCCACTCACAACAGTCAGGACTGGGTCAATTTCTGCCAGCTTCCCTAACTTTTGCCTCGTTTCTGACTAAGGACCAACCAGAGAAAGCCAAGCATGCTTCCCAGCCTATCACACAGGACACCAGACCCCAGCCCCTCCAGCAACCCCACACAAACATCCCATCAAGGTATACCTGCATTTCCTTTTTTCTCACTATAAATATGTCCTACTCCCCAGACACTTTTGAGTCTCTGCCTGCCAACTCAGGAGATGATGACCAACTCCTTTGCTACAGCAGCTCTGAATAAATAGCCTTTGCTTGTTCTCAGGTGTGTGTGTGTGTCAAGGGGCTGCATTTATTCCACAATGTGTTCTTGAAGCTATAGTTCCAGAAATGGTTGTTGCTCTTGAGGTGTTCATAGTTTAGTAGAGAGGATGTGGTAGGCACAGTGCAGATGACCTCAAAGCCAGGCTACACATATGGCTCTAAAATAGACCCCAGAGGGTTTAGTCTAACTCTTTAAAATGGAATGACAGTCAACTCAACAACAAAAAGATGAACAACCCCATTACAAACAGAACCTTTACCAAAGAGGATATCCAGGTGGCCAACAAACACATGAAAATATGCTCTTGATCATTAGCTATTAGAGAAAAAAAAAAAAAAATCAAATCAAAACTACATTGAGACTTCATCTCACCCCAGCTAGAATGGCACTTATTTTAAATAAGTAGAAACAAATGTTGATGAGGATGTGGGGAGACTGGAACCCTTATCCATTGCTACTGGGACTGTAAAATGCTACAACCATTATGGAATATGGTATAGCACATCCCCAAAAAACTAGAAATGAAATTACCCTATGATCCAGCAATCCCACTCCTAGGTATATACCCTAACACAACACAACAATGCAACACACTGCCATGGAGTCAGACCCAACCTATAGCAACCCCTCCTTGGGTTTCCAAGATTGTATTACTACAGAAGTAGATTGCCCAACCTTCCTTCCAGGGTACATACCCTAGGGACCTAAAATTAGTGACATGAACAGACATATACACACACCTATGTTCATTGTGGCATTATTTACAATAGCAAAAAAATGGAAACAATTGAAGTGCCCTTAAGTGGATGAATGAATAAACAAAATGTAGTACATACATATAGTGAATACTATGCAACTATAAAGAACAATGATGAGTACACAAAACAACATGAGTGGGCCTGCAGGGCATAATGCTAACTGAAATAAATCAAGAACATAAGGACAAACATTGTAAGATCTCTCTTTTATAAAAAAATAAGAATAAACACACTGCCATCAAGTCAATTCAGACTCATAGTGATCCTATGAGTAGAAGTAGAAGTGCCCTGTAGGGTTTCCAAGGCTATAAATCTTTACAGAAGCAGACTGCTTCATCTTTCTCCAATTGACTGAGTTGTCCCATGAGACTATGGTCTTAAGCCTTCAAACCCAGAAAATCAATTTTGGAAGGTGTTTGGTTATGTCTGAGGAGTAGCTGTAGTTTTGTCTTCAATGAATATATGTGGCTTCTCACATATTTGCACATACATATAAATACTTCTAGCTGGGCTCACATATGTATATACCTTTATCTACCCATGTACCTATATGCCTCTACCCCTCTGTATGTGATCATACGCTTGTACAGGTTTGAACTGCCAGCCTTTTGGTCAGTAGCCCAATGCTTTTAACCACAGCACCACAGAGCTTCAAGACAAGAATAGACAAATATATAAAGAGAGTACTGTTAATTTATATATTGCTGGTTACCAGGGAGAGATAGGGGTGGCGGGGGGAGGGAAGGATGTTTTAGATCATAGATACTTGCCCCTTTTTGTGATAGGAAAAGTAGCACTGAATGTGGTATAGTGAACACAACATGACCAAAGTAAATGATGTTACTGAGAAACACTCAATAGAAAAGGATGCCTGTACTAAATAATTTGACATATATAATATGGCAACAACTCTAACAAAGACCAAAAAATGAGTGTTTGATCACATATGGATGGGTATAGTCATATAGGTACATGGGTAGATAAAGGTATATACATATGTAAGCCCAGCCAGAAGTATTATATGTATGTGTAAATATGTGAGAAAGCATATATATTCATTGAAGACAAAACTACAGCTACTCTCAAACATAACCAAACACCTTCCAAAATTGGTTTTCTGGGTTTGAAGGCTTAGGACCATAGTCTCATGGGACAACTCAGTCAATTGGCATAATACAGTTCACAAAGTTCATCTTATTGATATGAGTAGCATCTGGGGTCTTAAAAAACTAGATACAACTATTGGTCTATACTTGTTAGGAGCAAAAGAGTAAGAAGGTGATCAAAATCTCAGTGAAGAAACAAGCCTACAAAGCTAATAGCCTACACGAGCCATGGTCTCATCTACCCTGAGACCAGAGGAACTAGATGGTGCCCAGCTACCAGTGCTGACCACTCTGACTGGGTTACAATAGATGGTTCTGGACAGAATGGGAGAATATTGTAGAACAAAATTCAAATTTTTAAAAAAGACCAGATTAACTGGACTAGTTGACATCAGAGAACTCCCTGAGACTATTGCACAGAGACACTCTTTTAACCTTGAACCAAAACTATCTTGTGGGGTCACCTTTTAGTGAAATAGTAGAAAGGCATACAAAGTAAAGAATATGACCTGTAAGTATTGTGCTTTACTGAAAAAATATCTGTATGAGACCAAAAGGTCAACATTCAAGGCAAAGATGACAAGATAAGGGAGTAGGGAAACTACAGAACTGGAAACACAAAACAACCAGAAGACAAAGAGAATGTTGATACACTGGGGAAAAAAATGTAACTAATGTCACTGAACACTTGTGTGGAAATTGTCAAATGGGAGCCTAACTTACTGTGTAAACATTCACCAAAAGCACAATAAAATGTTATTTAAAAAAATAAGATGGTAATAAACCTGCCCAAGAATTGCTTCTTGGAGGCCTCCTCTACTGGAGCCCCCAAGAGTAAGGCTGCTCAGGAGACCAATTGCCTTTGCTGGATGCTCAGTGTGAACCTGGGGCCCCTCAGCCAGGCAAAGGCCTGCCCACATTTCATATAGTCTCCGAGGAGACTGCTCTATTACGTAGACAGGTAGAACTAAATAACAGATCAAATTCTCTTTACTCGGGGTATCTCATTTATTTAAATTTTGTATCTCCAGGGACCAGGAGCAGCTTATTATCAAGAATCTAGGTGTGTGCATTATCAAGGTTGTCTGTGGACAGTAAGCCTAAACAACAACAACAAACATCTAGTACCCCATATGAAAGGGGATCCACTCCCCTGTTACTGACAATGACATGGAGACTGCAGGAACACAGCTGGGTACAAAGAGCACAGCCTCCTACTATGTCCCTCAGCTGACTCTTTGGACAATGTCATGCATCTTAAGAACTCCTTGACTCCAAGGAACTAAACCAGAATCCTGGTCTAAATTTCCCAAGTTGCCTTTAAGTTACTAAGATGTAAGTTATAGGATACATTATAATATGTTTGCAAGTCATTTGTCTTAAGGCTAGGGAGTTGTGGGGCAAGGCCAGTATATTAGGTGTGTAGGGGTGTAAAGCTGGGATATGTTTTACTCTTGGCTGTAGTATTTAATTAATTTTTTTGGAACAGGTAATTTATTCACAGAGTTCAAAAATCAAAATAATGCAAAATGTGTATGCAATAAAAAGCAGTCCAGTCCTGGCCCCAAAGAGATAGATGGGCCAATGCTGTGAATAGTGCCAAGAGCTCAAGATCCACAGGCAAGTGGGAATCAAATATAGCCCAGTCCTCACACCAATCAGTGGGAAAAACAGGCAGATTAGTTGATGGTGGTGGGAAAACTGGGTTTCTCCTTAGGGAGAAAATGGAAGCTAATTTCCTCCTCAACAGCACACACAGAAGTGGACTCCAGGTGGGTGGAGGATCTAAGGGTGAAAGTAATGCTTTAAGTTAATGGGAAAAGTTAGAGGAATATCTTTGTAAGGTAGGGGTTGAAAATCGTTTCAAACTTCATAAACATAAACCATCAAAAAAAAAAAACTTGATGAGTCTGATGACATTAAAATATGAGAAAAAAATGGGCAAAGGACATGAGCTGATGAGAGTACACAGGAAACACACACACAGATAGCTACACAAAATACACAGACACGCTCACAAGCAGACACTCATGCATACATACACCCAAACGCACACAACAATGTTCAGCCTCACTCGTAATAAACAAATGCACATTAGAGCTAAATCAAGGGGACATTTCTCATTTTCAGACTACCAAAAATCTCTTCTTATATATATGTAAATATATATTTTTAATTTTTATTGTGATTTGTGTGAAAGTTTACAGAGCAAATTCATTTTCCATACGGCAGTTTATACACATTTTGCTCATGACATTGACTGCAAGTTCCCACAATGTAACAACTCTCTTTCCACTTCCTCCCTGTAGTTACCTCTTCCCTGCATTCTTCCCTCCCATGCACTCTTGCCCCTCAAGCAGTTTCCCTATGCAAACACTGCTCTTTTATTCTTCCATGATTGATCGCTCCAAGGAGTGTATCTACCTGATGTAAATGCTCACCCCATATACCTGTCTATTATTTGGCTGGAAGCCGCAGGAGTGAGTTCAGTTCCTGACCTTAAGGGTAACTAGGGACCATAGTCTCAGAGGTCTCACCAGGCTCTATCAGACCAGTAAACCTGGTCTTTTTTTTTTTTAATGATTTTGAGTTTTGTTCCACAGACTACCAAAAATCTTACTGGTTTGCAGCAAACAACTGCTCTCACATATTGCTGGTGGAGGTATTAAATTCTACTCACAAACACCTGTGGAAAGAAACATGGTATCAATATTAACCTAGCAATCCTACTTCTCCTGATAATATGTTATCAGGAGGGATCAGTTCCTGAAGAAGGACATGATGCTTGGTAAAGTAGAGGGTCAGTGAGAAAGAGGAAGACTCTCAATGAGATGGACTGACATAGTGGCTACAACAATGGGCTCAAATATAGCAATGACTGTGAGAATGGTACAGGACTGGACAGTGTTTCGTTCTGTTGTATGTAGGGCATAGTGAGTCAGAATCGACTCGACAGCACCCAACAACAAAAATCCCACTTCTGAGAAACTCTGGCTGGATGGTTTTTCATGAGTTTGGAGTACGTGCGTGCAAAGTTGTTCACTATAGCATTATCTGTAATAGGAAACAATCAGAAGTAACTGAGTGTCCATTTATCAGAAAATGATTGAATAAAATGAGGAATGGTAACATAATGGAGTATTATACAGATGTAAAAAATAATGAGGAACTGCTTATGCACTAATAAGCAAACACCTCCAAGATACAATGATTGAAAACACAAGGAGTATACAGTGTGCTACTCCTTGAGGAAGAAAGGGGTGGGGAATAGAAATATATATTTGCATAAGAAGTCCTTGGGTGGTGCAAAGGGTTTGCACTTACTTACTAAACTAAAGGCCTGGCAATCTGTCTCTGTAAAGATTAAATCCATGAAAACCCTATGGAGCAGTTCTACTCTGTAATACGTTGGGTCACCATGAGTCAGAATCATGTCAACAGCAATGAGATTTTTGTTTGCATAAAGAAATAGACAATTAATAAAAGATGTGACCTATGGGGTAAGCAAATGAGTACAAATGGGAGAGAAATGAGAGTAGTCATAGTTATCAACATATACATTTTACATTATTTTCATTTTTGAACTCTGAATAAATTATCTGTTCCGAAAAAAGTTAATTAAAAACTATAGCCAAGAGTAAAACATATCCTAGCTTTACACCTCTACACACCTAATATACTGGTCTTGCTCCACAACTCCCTAACCTTAAGACAAGTGACTTGCAAACATATTATAATGTATCCTGTAACTCACATCTTAGTAACCTAAAGGCAACTTGGGAAATTTAGACCAGGATTCTGCTTTAGTTCGACATTGTCCAAAGGGTCAGCCAAGGGACATAGTAGGAGACTGTGCTCTTTGTACCGAGCTGTGTCCCTGCAGGCTCCATGTCATTGTCAGTAATAGGGGAGTGGATCCCCTGTCTTATGGGGTACTGGATGTTTGTTGTTATTGTTATGTACTGTCAAGTCATCTCTGCCTCATAGCGACTTTATATAAAACACAATGAAACACTGCCAGGTCCTGTGCCAGCCTCACAATCCCTACTATACCTGAGCCCATTGTTGCAGCCACCATGTCAATCCATCTTGTTGAGGACCTTTCCCTCCTTCATCAACTCTCCACTGTACCAAGCATGACATCCTTCTCTGGAGAATGGTCCCTTCTGACAATATGAACAAAGTAAGTGAGACCAAGTTCTGGCCATTTTCTCTTCCAAGGAGCATTCATTCCAGCTGCACTTCTTCCAGGATAGATTTGTTAGTTTTTTTAGCAGTCCACAGTTCTTTCAGCATTCTTCACCAACACCACAACTCAAAAGTATCAACTTGTCTTTGGTCTTCCAGCTCTCACACGCATATGAAGGGGCTGAAAATACCATGGCTTGGGTTAGGTGCATCTTAGTGTTCAAGAAGATATCTTTGCTCTTCAGCACTTGAAAGAGGTCTTTTGCAACAGATTTGCCCAATGCAATACATCTTTTGATGTCTTGACTGCTGCTTCCATTGGCATTGATTGTAGAACCAAGTAATATGAACTCTTTACAACTTCGATCTTTTCTCCATCTATCCTGATGCTGCTTATTGGTCCAGCTGTGAGGATTTTTGTTTTCTTTGTATTAAGGTATAATCCATACAGCAGACTGTAGTCTTTAATCTTCATCAGTAAGTGCTTCAAGTCATCCTCACTTTCACCAAGCAAAGTTGTGTCATCTGCTTATCTCAGGTTGTTAATGAGCCTTCCTCCAATCCTGATGGGGTACTGGATAAAGAGATAAAGATCGATAATATCATCTGTAAACACCTGGCAGGCAGAAGTTTCTTGGAACACAGGGCTGCCTTACAATGAGACAATGATTGGAAAAGGATTGTCATCCTTCATGAAGAACCACCTTTGTCCTGGGACTGCCTTTTAGGTAGGTTTGTAAATGTCACTTCTGGGTTTGCCTAGAGGAGCTATGTTTGCCAATGCACAGAAGGCCTCCAGGCTGGCTAAACAGGCCTCCTGATTAAGATCCCTGGTACCCGTTACTCTAGGTAAATAGGGCCAAGGGCATCCTGTAGTGCCTCAGTCAGCTGACACAGGAAACACCATCCACTGGCTGCACTCTTGCCGCTTGGAACTGAAACCTCTCGCTCTTGCCTTTCCTATGTGCTGTCCAAGAGGGGACCCAACTGCTTGGCCTCCTAGGGACATGAGGACATTCAGGAGATGTGAGGCTTTGTGCTTTGACTGAAGACTGATGGCTACCAGGAGCTGGCAGGGCACTGGGCACTGGCAGGGGCTGGGACGGGGGCTGATTGAGGATGGGTGTCATGGTTGCTAAGTGCTGTGGAGTTGGTTTTGACTCAAAGCAACACTATGTACAAAAGAATGAAACATTGCTCAGTCCTGCTCCATCCTCACAATCATTGCTATGCTTGACCTCATTATTGAAGCTACTGTGTCAATCCATCTCATTGGGGCTCTTCTCCTTTTTTTCACTGACTCTTTGCTTTACCAAGTGTGATATCCTTCTCCAGGGACTGGTCTATCTGATAACATGACCGAAGTACAAGAGATGAAGTCTGGCCATTCTTGCTTCTAAGGAGAATTCTGGCTGTACTTCTTTCAAGACAGATTTGTTCATTCTTTTGGCAGTCCATGATATATTCTATATTCTTCACCAATGCCATAATTCCAATGCATTAATTCTTCTGCAGTCTTTCTTATTAATTGTCCAGCTTTCACATGCACATGAAGTTGTTGAAAATATCATGGCTTGAGTCAGGCATACTATGGTAGTTAAGTTTGTGTGTCACCTTGGCTGGGCCTAGTTCAGTGGCTGGGAAGCTGGATGTAGGATTCCCCAGATGAAACTGGTGCTCAACTCCATGGTGGAATCTACTGTGAGCAGCTAAGTAGCTGCCTTAGGGATATGGTCTGCTTCCTGTATATAAGGAGAAGCCTTAGGGAGTGGTCTTTAGCTTATGGCACACTTGGACCCTGCACATAGCTGTGTTGTTGTTCAGCAGCCTGTCATGCTCTGCTGACCTTGGGACTTTCAATGGACTTGAGTTAATGGCCTGCCAGGTGGTTTGGTAACATTGGGACTGTGCCTTTTTGCTTGTCAACCTTGGGCTTGTCAGTCTCAGCAGCCAGCAGCTGTCTGAGTGAAGAAAAGCCTCTAGCTCCAGTGAGCCAGGAGCCAGAGGCAGAGTTGAAGCCCAAGATTGAGGGGCTTTCACCCAGTCCCTAGAGCCTGGCACTTAGAACTCGGACTTAAAGCCCCAAACTGTAAGAGAATAAACTCCTGTTTGTTAAGACCTTCCCATTTGTGATATATTCCTGTCAGAGCTGTACCAGGTAACCAGAACACATACCAAAGATGTCCTCCAAGTGACATCTTTGTTTTGAACACTTTAAAGAGCTCTTTTGCAGCAGATTTGCCCAATGCAAAACATCGTTTGATTTCTTAAGCGCTGCTTCCATAGGTGCTAATGTGCATCCAAGTAAAATGAAATCCTTGACAACCTCAATCTTTTCCATTTATCATGATGTTGCTTATTGGTCCAGTTGTAAGGATTTTTTGTTTTCTTTATGTTGTGGTATAATCCATGCTTAAGGTTATAGTCTTTGATCTTCACCAGGAAGTGCTTCAAGTCTTCTTCACTTTCAGCAAGTTTGTGTCATCTGCATATCACAGGTTCTTAATGAATCTGCCTCCAATCCTAATGCTGGATTATTCTTCATATAGTCCAGATTCTCAGATTATTTGCTCAGCATAAAGATTGAATATGTATGGTGAAAGAATACAACCCTGACACACACTCTTCCTGATTTTAAACCATGCAGTATCTCCTTGTTCTTTTCAAACAACTGCTTCTTGGTTTATGTACAGGTTCCTCTGAGAACAATTAAGTGCTCGGGAATTCCCATTCTTTGCAATGTTACTGTGTTAGACTGGGTTCTCTAGAGAAACACACACACACA
>NW_006921766.1:131508-137188 GCF_000298275.1 Orycteropus afer afer | reverse complement strand
AAAAAATTAAAAAAAAAAAAAAAAGAATGTCCTTGATGAAACAATAAAAATGGTTAATTTTTAAAAAAGAAAATAGAAGAGGAGGACACACTTCCCAACTCCTTTTATGAGGGCAGCACTATCCACAACTAACATGATCTTTAGGAGCAGTAGTGGTTTAGTGGCATAATTCTTGCCTTCCATGCAGGGCACACTTTTGTGGGAATTCTCCCCAAAGTACAATAACTGCTCCCTAAAGGTCAACTGCTAACCTAAAGGTTGACAGTTCAAACCCACCCAGTGGTATGATGGAAGAAAGGCCTGGAGATCAGCTTCTGTTAAGATTACAGCCAAGATAACCTTATGCTGCAGTTCCACTTGGTAACACATGGAATTATCACAAGTTAGAATCAACACAACAGCAGCTAACAACAATAACAACAAATCATGAGAAAGCAACAAACAAATCTAAATTGAGGAACATTCAAGGTCCTGAGAGACAGGGAAAGACTAAACAACTGAGACAGACCGGAGGAGACAAAGGAAACCTGACAATCAATAGGATGGCATTCTGGATGGGATCTTAGAACAGAAAAAGGATGTTAGTGGCAAAGTAGTGAAATCTGTATAAAGTGTGTCCTCTAGTTAATGTAATGTGGTATTGTTTTTATTGTTATCTACCATCCAACCGGCCCCCAACATGGCAACATCATGTACAAGAAGGAAGAGCTGGCTGGTCCTGTGCCAATCAGTTCACATTGGACCACTGTAATCTATAGGGGTTTCATTGGCTGATTTTCAGAAGTAGATTACCAGGCCTTTCTTCCCAGTTCTTAATCTGGAAGCAATGTTGAAACCTGTTCAGCATCACAGCAACATGAAAGTCTCCACCGAAAGACAGGTGGTGACTAGGCACCAGGTGCATTGGTCAGGAAGCAAATTTGGGCCTCTCCCATGGGAGGTGAGAATTCTACCACTGGAACACCACTATAACCTCAATAGTAATGTGTTGTTGTTGTTATGTACTGTCATGTCAGCCCTGACTCATAGCGACCCCTCCTTGGGTTTCCAAGGCGGTGTCACTATGGAAGTAGATTGCCCAACTTTCCCTCCAATGAGTGGCTGGTGGGTTTGAACCACTATCCTTCTGGTTTGAACCACTAGCCTTAGGCATCACGCTACCAGAGCTCCTCAATAGTAATGTATGGATAATTTTTTACACTTGATCATTACTGGAAAGTTATGCAAGATGTTGCAACACTAGAGGAAGCTGTGTGAAGAGCACAAGTGAACCCTCTGTACTCTTTACAAATCTTCTGGAAAATGAATTTTAAACTGGCTTAAGCCATGCTTACACAAGATGTGTGTGTGCTGCCACACTCCTTACATAGTGAGGCTACCTCCTTCCTTCTCCAGCTTTTCCAGACAGGAACCTATGAGAAATGGGACATGTCCGATTTCCCTTTCAATCTCAGCTTCTGGCATTGGTTCACTTCTGAGTAAAACACAAAAAAACAAACTCACTGTTGTTGGGTCGATTCTGACTCATAGCAACCCTAAAGGAAAGAGTAGAAATGCCCCACAGGGTTTCAAAGGCTGTAAATCTTTATGGAAACAGACTTCCTCATCGTTCTCCCATGGAGTGGCTTGTATGTTCGAACTGCTGACCTTTTGCTTAGCAGCTGAATGCTTTAACCACTATGCCACTAGAGCTCTTATACTTCCAATTAGGTACCGCAGAAAAATCATGACCCACATTATCTTTGTTTAGAAACCCAATAAACCTCCTTCTCATGCCTTTCTAATCACAGAGCCACAAGACTTTGGTCAGGAGCCCAAGAAACCAGGAGCTAACAGAGCCGCCCCCCTGCCCTGGCCCCACATGCCAGATGTTCTGCCCTGATTGGGCAGGGTAATGGCCAGGGAGAAGCACGCTCAAAGACGCAGATATCCTTAGTCCACAAAATGACGCTGTTAGGACACAAACATGGTAACTTATATTCCACCCAACTTTCCTCTATCAGACTAGAACAAATCAAGATACCTGAAGTCAATTACAAGAGTTTTGTGAGCTGAGCAGTAACTCCTGTAAAACTAAATACAGAAGCTGTTTGCTGGGAATCAGCTCAACCAGGAAGGAGAAGACATTGGGGAGCCTCTGTTGAGACAACATACACCAAACCAAAAAAACCAAACTCACTGCCGTCTAGTTGTTTCTGACTCATAGTGACCCCTCTTTGTGTTTCCAAGGTAGTATCTCTACGGAAGTAGATTGCCCAATTTTCCTTCTGAGGACTGGCTGGTGGTGGGTTAGAACTGCGAGCCTTCTGATTAGCAGTCAAGTGCCTTAGGCACTATGCCAGCAGAGCTCCCCAGGGAGAGACATAAAAGTCCTCACAGCCCAGAACTCCTCATTTTCTCACTCACATCTTCCCCCTACCCCCTACCACCACCACCACCACCTCACTGTCCCATCTCCACCACAGCTGCATCTACAATGTCTGTCTACTTAAGTGACCTGAGCTATGGCAGCTGCATCTGCCTGCCCGGTTCCTGTGAGTCTTGCAGCAACTCCTCCTGGGAGGTGGATGACTGCACTGAGAACTGCTGCAAGCCCCCCTGCTCTATGCCACCAGCTGTCAGTCTACATGCTGCACCCTGGCCCCTGCCTGATGCTAGTCGGTACTCCTGTGAGCTGTATACCCAGCGCCTGCTGCCAGGAGGCCTGTGAGTCTAGCCCCTGCCAATTGGTTTGCACCAGCTCCTGTGCACCCTCCTGCTGCCAGCAGGCTAGCTGCCAGTCTGATTTCTGTATGTTTTCACCTTGCCAGAAGGCCTGCTATGTGCCTGTCTGCTGCAAGTCCATCTGCTGTGAGCCTGTGTGCTGTGGGTCTTCCCCCTGCCCAGCCTCCACATGCTGCTAGCCCTCTCCCTGTCCCTTCTCCTGCTGCAAACCTTCTCCTGTGTGTCTCTCATCTGCTGCCCTGTGTGCAGGCCCACCTGTTGCACACTCACCTCCTGCTGCCAGCCCAGCTGCTGCTGCTGCTCAGCTTCCTGCATGTCCCTGGTCTGCCACTCCATTTGTCCCAACCCAGCCTGCCATGGCCCAGCCTCAGCCCAGAAGTCCTGCTGCTAACTGAGCACATCCCCCAGGGCCAGTGGGTTCCAGCTATTCTAAGTTGCTCTAGCACTAATGCCTTTCTTAGGGCTTCAGCCATTTGCTGCTGAGCCAAAAACCAAACCAAACCAAAGGGGCTCTGGTGGCATAGTGCCTAAGGCATTTGACTGATAACCAGAAGGTTAGCAGTTCAAACCCACCAGACACTCCTCGGAAGGAAGGTTGAGCAATCTACTTCCATAGTGATATCACCTTGGAAACCCAAGGATGGGTTGCTATGAGTTGGATCTGACTCATAGCAACCTCTGGCTGCTGAGCCAGAGGCTGTGAAAGAATTAACATCCACTCTCAATGTTACAGCCCTTTGCAAGGGATTCCAGAAAGTCCCATGGTGGTGACCTCTTTTCATATCTTCTTCCTCCCCTCCAAAGGCCCCTAACAAGGCTCAGCCCAGCCTCACTCCAAGAGGTCTCTGTCCTCCTCAGCTTGATGGCTCTAGCCCTCTCTGTCTGTATGCACTTAAGCAAACCAACTAATAAACACTCCAAGGATGGCATTGGGGCCCATGCTTATTACTTATTATTATTTATCCCTCTGCTTGCAGTAGGTTTTCTTTTCCTCTCTTTGCACAAAATATTCTTATAATCCCAAAGAACTCTGGTGTGGTTTCCTGAGCCCAGTGGCATGTGGCTCCCAGCTATCGGGACTGGGTGGCCAAGGGCACGCACTGGGCTTTACAGTCTCTGTCCATTTCAGGGCCATTTTGGGTTTATCCCCAATCCTCCTGCACCATTATTCATTTGTTGTTGTGTGTCATCAATTTGATTCCAATTCATAGTAACCCTATATGACAGAGTAGGACTGCTCCATAGGGTTTCCCAGGTTGTAATCTTTATGGGTCCATGAGGAATCTGTACAAAGACCAGGAGGCTGTAGTTCAAACAGGAGAAGGGGATGCTGCATGTTTTAAAATTAGGAAGGGGGTGTGGAAAGGTTGTATCTTTCATAATACTTATTCAATGGGCATGCTAAGCAAATCTTCTGAGAAGCTGGACTACATGAAGAAGAACATGGCCTCAGGATTTGAGGAAGACTCATTAACAACCTGAGATATGCACATGACACAACCTTGCTTACTGAAAGTGAAGATGGCTTGAAGCACTTACTGATAAAGATTAAAGACTATAGTCTGCAGTATGGATTACACCTCAACATAAAGAAAATGAAAATCCTCATAACTGGACCAATAAACAGCATCATGATAAATGGAGAAAAGATTTCATATAATTTGGTTCCATAATCAACACCAATGGAAGCAGCAGTCAAGAAATCAGATGACATATTGCACAGGGCAAATGTGCTGCAAAAGACCTCTTTAAAGTTCTGAAGAACAAAGATGTCACTTTGAAGACTAAGAGGTGCCTAATCCAAGCCAAGGTGTTTGCAATCACCTCAGATATATGTGAAAGCTGGATAACAAATTAGGAAGACAGAAGAGTTGATGCTTTTGAGTTGTGGTGTTGGTGAAGAACATTGAAAGTACCATGGACTACCAGAAGAACTAATAAATCTGTCCTGGAAGAAGTGCAGCTGGAGTGCACCTTGGAAGATAGAATGGCCAGACTTTGTCTCACCCACTCTGATTATGTTGTCAGTAGGGACCATTCCCTGGAGAAGGATACCATGCTTGGTAAAGTGGAGGGTCAATGAAAAAGGGGAAGGCCAGCAATAAGATCAATTGACACAGTGGCTGCAATGATGGGCTCAGGTATAGCAAGGATTGTGAGCCTGGTGCAGGACTGAGCAGTGTTTCACTCTGTTGTACATAGAATTGCTGTGAGTCAGAGCCAACTCGACAGTGCCTAACAACAACAACAACAAATCCTTATGGGAGTAGATTGCCAGATCTTTTCACCCATGGAGCAGCTGGTGGTTCAAACTTCTGACTGAGTACTTAGTCATTATGCCACCAGGGTTCCTATTTCACTATATAGTCCTTTATGCCAACTTCCCTCAACTTTCTTCATCTCAACAATGCCTCTCAAATCACATATATGACCTTCTAGATTCACGTTTTCCAGAGCCTGTTAAAATGACTTCATAAATTCAAAATTATAAACTGTATACCTGTCTATGGCCCCAAATTCTCTTGTGATCATTGTCCAAGGATTGTGAGGATGATGGATGACTGGGCAGCATTTCCTTCTGTTGTGTAGGGGGTCAGTCTGAGCTGCAACCAAATGGATGGCATCTAAGAACAACCACCACCACCCTGGGGTGGTACCAGGAAAATACAGGTGTTGAAATTCCATCTATTTTGTGTACACCTTGTATGAGCAGATATTTCCTTGACCTCTACTGACCTTCATTTATCTTCTCTAAAGTAAGATGGCACTGTGGCTGCTATACAAAAAGTCAGTGGTTCCTCCTACTTTGGTGAGTAGCGACTGGGATCTTAAAATCTAGCAAGCTGCCATCTAGATGCAACAATGGGTCTCTCCTCATCAAGAAGAAAGAAGAAAACCAAAATTAATGGAAACAATCAGTCCTAGCGACTGGTACACCATCCGATCTGCAACCTAT
>NW_006921766.1:130490-131158 GCF_000298275.1 Orycteropus afer afer | reverse complement strand
TCAGGGTGCAGAAGAGTATGGAGGGATGGACACTGGGAAGAGGTGACTATGGGGAGGAAGTGGGAGGGGAGCTGTTGCATTGTAAATTTTGGTCACTGACATGAGACAAAGTATATGTGAACTGCTATATGAAAAGCGAATTTACTCTGTAAATCTTCACCCAAATCAAAATAAAATTAAAAAAAAAAAAAAGTCGGTGGTTTAAACCCACCAGCTGCTCCATGGTAGAAAGATGTGGCAGTCTGCTTCCATAAAGATTTACAGCCTTGAAAACCCTATGGAGCAGTTCTACTCTGTCCTATAGGGTCAGTATGAGCCAGAATTGACTCGATGTCAGTGGGTTTGGCCTTTTGTCTTTAAGGTAAGATGCCAACAAATTTGTCATTTTGATAAGCTGTGCCTAATCTAAGTCATATATCATTTTTTCAATTCCCTCATATGCAAAACTGGACAATGGAAAAGGAAGACAGAAGAAATTATGCATTTGATAAATTTCCGATCAAACTGACATTAAGACAAAAACCACCATGCGAGACAAGGAAGGACACTATATAATGATCAAAGGATCAACTGGTCATGATAATAAATATCTATGGACCCAATGAAAGGGCTCCAAAATACATAATTCAGACTTTAAAAGAGCCGAAAAGCCAAAGAGATGACTCCAC
>NW_006921766.1:120736-125523 GCF_000298275.1 Orycteropus afer afer | reverse complement strand
ACCTTCTACTGTGGTGAGTAGTGACTGAGATCTTAAAAGCTTGCAAGCTGCCATCTAGATGCAACAATGGGTCTCTCCTCATCCAGAGCCAAGAAGAATGAAGAAAACCAAAAATTCATGGAAACCATCAGTCCTATCGACTGGTACACCATCTGATCTGCAGCCTATACAACTATGAGACCAGAAGAAATAGACGGTGCTCAGCTACTACTGTCAACCACTTGGAAGAGGATCTTTGTAGGAGATCGTGGATAGACGGGGGAACAATGTGGAACAAAACTCAAAATCATTTGGAAAAAAAAAAAAAAAGCCGGGAACAGGTTTGCTGGCCCGATGGAGCCTGGTGGAACCACTGAGACTATGGCCCCTAGCTGTCCTTCAGGTCTGGAATTGAATGCATACCTGTGGCTTCCAGCCAAGCAGTAGACAGTCATACTAGTTGAACATTTACCTGAGGTAGATACACTCCTTGGAGAGAACAAGTAAGAGAGAAAGAAGGGCTGCTCAGGCACAGGGAGACAGCTCAGGGGGTAGGAGTGCATGGAGGGATGAACACAGGGAAGCAGTACCTATCAGGAAGAAGTGAGAGAGGAGATGTTGCATTGTGCTAAATTGTGGTCAATGTCATGAAACACAGTGTATGTGATTTGCTGTATGGAAAGTGTATTTGCTCTGTAAATTTTCACCCAAATCACAATAAAAATAAAAATAAAAAAAGAATAAATTATGCATTTGAAATGTGATGTTGGTGAAGAATAGTGAATATACCACAGATTGCCAGAATGACCAAATCTGTCTTGAAAAACCAGAGCAATCCTTGGAAGCAAGAATTGTGAGACTTCTTCTTGCTTACTTTGAATATGTCATCAAGAAAGACCAATCTCTAGAAAAGGACATTATGTTCAGTAAAGTAGAGGATCAGTGATAATGAAGGAAATTCTCCAGAGATGGAACATACCAAAGATTGTGAGAATGCAGCAGGACCTGGCAACCCTACATTCCATTACACATAAGCTTATCATAAGTCTGAGCAACTTGTTGGCAGCTAATAACAACAAGGTCAGAGTAATAAGACTTGTTTGTTTGTTTTTTTCCTAGATATTCAAAGAGATTGACAATAATGGAAAGAACAAATGCCTTATGATTAGAGTGATCATGTGGGACCCAAATGGGTTGGCCATAACAAAAAGACACTGTGATAATTCCTGGATATTTAAGAAATTCTAAAAGAAGTATGTGGGAGCTCTGGTAGCATAGTGCCTAAAGCACTTGACTGCTAACCAAAAGGCTGGTGGTTCAAACCTACCAGCCACTCCTCGGAAGGAAGATGGGCAATCTACTTCCATAGTGATACTGCCTCAGAAACCCAAGGAGGGGTCGCTATGAGTCAGGTCGACTCGACAGCACATAACAACAACAACAACAAAAGAAATATGTTGGTAATGATGATATATGTTATGAATTGAATTGTGTACCCAAAATACATGTTGAGATCCTAACCCCTCTACCTGTAAAAATCACCCTATTTGGAAACAGGGAGGTTCTTTTGTTATTTTAATGAAGTCATATTCATGTAGGGTAGATCCTAAACCTAATCACTCCTGAGTGCTGTCCTATAAAATGACCAGAATAGACACAGAAACACGTACAGAGGGAAGAGACAGACAACAGAGACAGGTGCATCTACCAGTCCAGGAATGCCAAAGATTGCTGGCAGCTACTGGAAGCTGAAATAAACAAGGAAGGACCTCTTCTGATAGCCACAGCCTCAATTTAGACTCTTAGCCTCCTAAACTGTCAGAAAAAGAATTTCTGTTCTTTAAAGTCACCCATTTGTGGTATTTCTTTTACTGCAATGCTAAAAAACTAAGACAATCTGTTGGGGCCAGTGCAGGAAGTACTGACCTATTTCAATTACTATAAAATCAAAAAAGATCTTAATACATTGCCCAGGAACTCAGCTACAGCAAAAGTTGTATGCAATGGGCTCCATAGCATCCACCATGTTGAAATCTTAGCTCAAGTTGGACCAAGAATGTTTATCACACATAGTTTGTGTACACATGGTTTTCAGTTTCATGATTCAGTGTACTGATTGCAATGCATAGGACCAAAAGATAAAACATAACTCCAGAGAACAAGAATTCTGGAGAAGATTCTTTATCATAATAAAGTACTGCTCCTTGTGTGAGTCCAGAAGAGATGTCATTCTTCATCAAAGCACCTGGTGTATTTACCAAAGCTAATTATATGATATGAAGAAAATTTTCTAGAGAGTGAATGGAGTAGCATGGCCCACCAAGATAGCAAATATAGTCATGACATTTCCACTGACAATTTGGTTATGAAGTTATTTCACAAATAAATGAAGCTTTCTTAATTGTCCTTCATTTGATAAAAGATAGTATTTTTATTTATTACTTAATTAGCAAATGTATGAAGAGTAGTGACTCAGAGACAAAAATATCCTGTGACTAGAGGTCTAATTTATCTTCTATAATAACCAGTGATGGTCAGCAGGCACAGGCAAGAATGGCCCAGAGAATAACTTAAGAATCTTTGGGCATTCACTCCCCCAAGATCCGGGCAAAGGACAGATGACTGAATAAAAGTGGTCTTTCATTGTCTGAATAACTCCTTTACCTATGGTTGCCTCAATCTGTGCAATTTCTTATCATCAAGTCCACCTAGCATCCACCTAACTTGTTTTCAAATTATTGGTCCATCTTATTGTGACAGTCATGTCCTAACTGCAATATAATTAACCTGGAGCATTTTTCAGGTCAGTAACTAAGAATTCCCTTCAACATCTCATAGAATGGCTTAAGACTAACTCTATACATGTTCTACTTCTACCATTCATGATCCTGATTCATTCACTCATTAGAATTCACCAACAATGACTGGATACAACTCCATATGCCTTCCTTGGCCACTCATAACCACAGAATCCTGAGCTGTGCCTCTAGATTTGTATGAATACTCTGTAGTTGGGCCCCTCAACTGGGATATGACACATTTACCATGAGTCTATAAAAAGAGGACCCTGCTATGGATTGGTGAGATGGGGGGCTGCTGGATATTTCATGGATCCCAGAAACTAAAAGGAATTAAGTTGATGTTTCTCATGTCTCTCCAGGACCCTCTGTAAGATTTACTACCAGGAGGATACTGACTACATAGGCCAGTCCTGGGGCAGCAGGAATGTCTCACATTGGGCATAAATTTAGGTGGAGCAGTTTCCAGAGTGGAAAGAGGTAGATTTAGTCTCAGAGCCAAGGCAAGATCTCAATAGTCAAAGAAAAAAATCAAAGAATTGGACTGTAAGAGAAACAGAATTCTTCAAAATCAAATGTGAGAATGTGCTTCAGATCATCATGGACCTCACTAATCCTCCCACTTTCAATAACTAGAAAATAAGACAAAACATATGAAATGTTTTCAGACACTGGAAAACTGATGGTGCAGTTGATCATTGACAAACTGTGATTCTCTGTGATCCTTTAGAGAAGGAAAACAATTGAGGTGAACCTTATAACTGCTCCATCTTACTGCCTGAGAGCATTTCCAGGCTGAAGCACAGAGAGAAGAAGCTGCACAGCATGACAGTTACTGATGTGAGGAGATAAAGATCAGAATCCAAAGAGGCTGAGGCAGAAGAATTTGTGGGGGCAAAATACAGAAAAGGAGGAAACTATGCAAAGAAAGAGCTCAAGGTTCCCTGGAGTCCATCACTACATACTAAACCACTCACACAGAACACAAACTACATGACACTGGGCACAGAACAACCAGGGATATATAAGATGAACATCATGCACAAGGCTGGGATGCATCTGAGTTCCAAACAACAAGAGTGAAGAGGCTTGTTGATTACCAGACATCCCTAGAAAAGGCATATCTTAAAAGTAGTAGTAAATGTGCCATATAATAATTATATCTTAATTATATAAATTCTTTACATCTGTCCTAGCAAAATTAAAAAAAAAAAAAAAGTTTGTAAACATTGAAGAGATCATGCTAACAGGTTACATCATTGCCAGTCAGTACAAAGACCAACATTAAAAAAAAAAAGAAAGAAAGAAAGAAGAAAAAGAAGCTAAAGTACAATATTCCACAATGACATTCACAAAGTCTAGAATTCAATAAAAAATCACTAGATACATGAAGAAGAGGAAAAAAATAATTTATAACAAAGAGCTGAAAGAGTTAATAGAAACAAACACAGAAATGACAGAGATGATAGAATTAGCAGATAAGAATATTAAAACAACTTTTATAAATGTGTTCAAGGATTTAAAAGAAAACAGGAACATAATTAGAAGAGGAATGGAAGATATAAAAGCAAACTAAATTGAACTCCAAGAGCTAAAATACATAGTATCAACAATAGAAAAATGAAAGAATGAATTTAAAAGCAGATTAGATGCTGCAGAAAAAAAAAGTCAGTGAACCTGAAGAAACAGTTGTAGAAATTACCTAAACCAAAACACAGTGAGAAAAAAGACTGAAAAAAATTAGCAGAGCCTGAGGTGCAATATCACCTAGTCTAACATATAGGAACTCTGGTAGCATAGTGCCTAAGGCACTTGACTGCTAACCAGAAGGCTGGCGGTACAAATCCACCAGCCACTCCTCGGAAAGAAGATGGGGCAATCTACTTCCGTAGTGATTGTTGTTGTTAAGTGCCGTCAAGTCATTTCCAACTCATAGCAACCCCATGCACAGCAGAACGAAACACTGCCCGATCCTGCACCAGCCCCACAATCCCTGCTATACTTGAGCCC
>NW_006921766.1:114726-117553 GCF_000298275.1 Orycteropus afer afer | reverse complement strand
ACAGACAAGTTTGTCTTGCTGTTGGAGACCTCTCGTATCACCTGCAACTGGGTCCCTGTGGCTGACTGTACCTCTGTCTGGCTTCCTGGCTTTTAATCCCCTTTCTCCTGCTCTTCTGCCCTGCTGTTTTGTGCGTCCCTGAGTTGTCCCTGGTGATACTGCTGCAGAAACCCAAGGAGGGGTCACTATGGGTCAGGTCCAACTCAATGGCACATAACAACAACAACAACATACATATAGTTGGCATACTGAGGAAAATAAAGGGATAACAAAAAAAGATTTAAAGAAATAAGAGCCAAAAATTTTCCAAAGTCGATGAAACTGATAAACATAGAAAACATGAAAAAACATTGTAGCCATACTGACCTGCTTGACATTTATAGAACATTCCATCCAACATTAGAATACACATTTTTTTAAGTGTGCATTAACATCCACCAGAATAAACCATATGCTAGTTCTTAAAACAAGACTCACTATATTCAATAGGATGGAAATCATTAGTGGAAAGCATCTGGTGTATATACTAAAAATGACAAAATATTGCTGAAAGAAATCTTTTAAAATCCTAACTGACTGGTGAGACATTATGAATTACAAGACTTAATATTGTTAAAATGTCCATTCTTTCCAAACTGATCTACACATTTAATGTGATCTCAATCAAAATGCCAGCATTTTTTTTTTTTTTAGAAATCAGCAAGTTAATTCTAAAATCTTTATGGAAATATAAAGTAACTAGACTAGCCAACCAACTTTCAAAAATAAGAACAGATTTGGAGGACATACTTTACTTGGTTTCAAGATTTAATTTAAAGCTACATTGATCGAGACTATGTGTTATTGGTGTAAGAATAAACACATGGGAGAATGGAACAGAATGGAGAGTCCAGAAAAACATCTGCACACATAAAATCAAATTTTTGAAAAAGATAATTCAAAGGAATACAGATAGTATTCTCAACAGATGATACTTGAACAATTTAAAGCATTCTCAAAAATAAACATGAAATTATAGAAATAAACAAAACATTGAAATCATTTAAAAAAAAAAAAAAAACTAGAGTTCAGCATAGGAGAAAATCGGTGTGACTTTGAGGCCTAAGAAAGGCTTCTTAGACAGGACCATTGGAAAAAATTGATAAATTGGATTTAATAAAAATTTAAAATGTCAGTTCTTAAAAAACAAACAAACAAACAAAACCACTGGTGAGAAAATGAAAAGGCTAGCCACAGTTGGGAAGAATATTTGCAATCAATGACAAATGACTGGTATCTATAATATGTAAAGAATACTTACAGCTTAATAAAAAGAACACAAACAACCTGATTTAAGAAAAATGGGCAACAATTTGAATAGATACTTCATTAAAAAGATACACAAATGGTGAAAAACACATGAAAAGATGTTACACATTATTAATCACCAGAGAAATACAAATAACTACCACACACACAGAAAGACTAAAGCAATGAAGACTGGTAATAGCAAGTGTTGATGAAGATGTGGAGTAACAGTAACTCTCATACTTTACTGATCAACAAAAAATCACTGCCATCGAGTTGATTCCAACTCACAGAGACCCCCCTTGGGATTCTAAGATGGTAAATCTTTATGGAAGTAGATTGCCCAGTCTTCCTTCCATGGAGTGGATGGTGGGTTTGAACCACCAACCTTTTGGTTAGCAGTCAAATGCCTTGGGCCACCAGAGCTACTTACTTTGCTGATCGGAATGAAAAATAGTACATCTACTTTGGAAAACAATTTGGCAGTTTGTTGTGCATTAAACATACACTTACCATATGACCTAGCAATTCTACTTCTAGGTATTTGCCAAAAAGAAATGAAAACACTGGACCACTGAAATGAAAACAAAAGACCATGGTGGTCTGTGGGATGAATATTGATAGTGACTTTATTCATAATCACTAAAGCCTGGAAGCAATCCAAATGTCCTTCAACCAGTGAATGGATAAACAATTGTGATGCACAATTGTATAGCATCACTTAGCAATAAAAAGAAATAAATAACTTATATATACAACAAAAGAGATGACTAAACAAAGACAGACATTAAAGAGTACATGTTATCTGATTCCTTCCATATAAACTCTGTTGTTGTTGTTGTTAGGTGCCATCGAGTCATCTCCGACTCACAGCGACCTCATACAGAGCAGAACAAAACACTGCCTGGTCCTGAACCAGCCCCATGATCTTTACTGTACCTGAGCACATCATGCAGCCACTGCATCAATCCACCTCATTGAGGACCTTCCCCTCTTTTGTTGTCCCTCTACTTTGCCAAGCATGATATCCTTCTCCAGGGAACAGTCCCTTCTGACAATATGACCAAAGTAGGGGAATCAAAGTTTGGCCATCTCACTTCCAAGGAGCATTCCAGCTGCACTTCTTCCAGGACAGATTTATCAGTTCTTTTAAGCAGTCCATGGTATTTCAGCATTCTTTGCCAGCACCACAACTCAAAACCATCAACTCTTCTTCAGTCTTCCTTTTTCATTGTCCAGCTCTCACATGCATGTGAAGCAATTGAAAATACCATGGCTTGTGTCAAGCACACCTTAGTCTTCAAGGAAACATCTTTGCTCTTCAGCACTTGAAAGATGTCCTTTGCCTGTAAAATGGTACAACCATTGTGGAAAGCAGTATGGCGATTCCTTCAAAAGCTGGAATTAGAAATACCATTTGGCCCAGCTAATCCATTACTAGGTATATACCCTGAAGAAGTGAGAGCCATGACAAGAACAGATATATGCACACCCATGTTCATTGCAGCACTATTTACAATAGCCAAAAGATGAAAACAAC
>NW_006921766.1:97314-110721 GCF_000298275.1 Orycteropus afer afer | reverse complement strand
ACAACAACAATATAGGACGTATGATATCTTGACTGCTGCTTCCATTGGTGTTGATTGTAGAACCAAGTAATATGAAGTCTTTGACAATTTCAATCTTTTCTCCATTTATCATGATGCTGCTTATTGGTCCTGTTGTGAGGATTTTTGTTTTCTTTAAACTGAGGTGTAATCCATAGTGAAGACTGTAGTCATCAGTCTTCATCAGCAAGTGTTTCAAGTCATCCTCACTTTCAGTGAGCAAAGTTGTGTTGTCTGCATAACGCAGGTTGGTAATGAGTCTTCCTCCAATCCTGATGCCATGTTCTTCATATAGTCCAGCTTCTCGGATTATTTGTTCAGCATACAGATAGAAAAAGTATGGTGAAAGGATACAATCCTGAGTCACTCCTTTCTTGATTTTGAACCATGCAGTGTCCCCTTGTTCTGTTCACATGACAGTCTATATACAAATTCCTCATGAGTACAATTAAGTGTTCTGGAATTCCCATTCTTCTCAATGTTATCCATGATTTGTTATGATCCCCACAATTGAATGACTTTGCATAGTCAATAAAACACAAGTAAACATCTTTCTGATATTCTTAGCTTTGAGCCAAGATCCATCAGGCATCAGCAATGATATTCCTTGTTCCACATCCTCTTCTGAATCCAGCTTGCATTTCTGGAAATTCTGTCAATACACTGCTGTAACCATTTTTGAATTATCTTCAGTAAGATTTTACTTGCATACAATATTAATGATAGTGTTCTATGATTTCCACATTCTGTGGGATCACCATTGTTTGAAATTGGTACAAATACGGATGTTTTCCAGACAGTTGGCCAGATAGTTATCTTCCAAATCTCTTGGCATAGCCAAGTGAGTTCCCCTCCAGTGCTGCATCTGTTTGTTGAAATGCCTCAGTGGGTAACCTGTCACTTCCTGGAGCCTTGTTTTTTGCCACTTCTCTCAGTGCTGCTTCGACTTCTTCCTTCAGTACTGTTGGTTCTTGATCATATGTCACCTCCTGAAATGGACGAACATCAACCAATTCTTTTTGGTATAGTGACTCTGTGTATTCCTCCCATCTTCTTTTGATGTTTCCTGCATCATTCAATATTTTGTCCACAAAATATTTCCATATTGCAACTTGAGGCTGAAATTTCCTCTTCAGTTCTTTCAGCTTGAGAAATGCCAAGTGTATTCTTCCCTTTTGGCTTTCCCACTCCATGTCTTTGCACATTGCTTATAATAGTTGCCTTCTCGAGCTGCTCTTTGAAATCTTATGTTTAGCTCTTTTATCATGTCATTTCTTCCATTTGCTTTAGCTACTCTCCATTCAATGACAAGTTTCAGAGTCTCTTCTGACATCCGTTTTGGTCTTTTCTTCCTTTCCTTTCTTTTTAATAACCTTTTGCTTTCTTCATAGATGATGTTCATGATGTCATCCCACACACAATCTCTCTGGTTTTTGGTCATTGGTATTCAATGCATCAAATCTATTCTTTAAATGGTCTCTAAATTCAGGAGGAATATAATCAAGGTCATATTTTGGCTCTCATGGACTTGTTTTAATTGTCTTCAACTTCCACTTAAATTTGCAAATGAGCAGTTGACAGTTTGTTCCACAATCAACTCTCAGCTTTGTTTTGGCTGAAGATATTGAGCTTCTCCATTTCCTCTTTCCACCGATGTAGTCAGTCTGACTCCTGTGTACTCCATCTGGCAAAGTCCACATGTATAGCCACCATTGTGTTGTTGAAAAAGGTATTTGCAATGCATAAGTCATTGGTCTTGTAAAATTCTATCATGTGATCTCCAGCATTATTTCTATCTCCAAGGCCAAATTTTCCAACTACCAGTGATTCTTCTTTGTTTCCAACTTTTGCATTCAAGTCACCAGTGATGATCAGCACATCTTGATTGCATGTTTGGTCAATTTCAGTCTGCTGAAGTTGGTAAAAATCTTCAATTTCCTCATCTTTTGCTTTGATGCTTTGTGTATAAATTTGAATAATACTAATAATAGTCGGGGCCGACTCAATGGCAAATAACAACAACAACAACAATATTAATGGGCTTTCCTTGTAAGTGTATGGCATTATTCTATCACTGACAGCATTGTACTTCAGGATAGATCTTGAAACATTCTCTGTGGTGATGAATGCCACACCATTCCTCTTCAATTTGTCATTCCGGGCATAGTAGATCATATGGTCATCTGATTTAAAATGGCCAAAACCAGTCCATTTCAACTCACTAATCCCTAGGATACCAATCTTTATGCATTCCATTTCATTTTTGACAACTTCAAATTTTCGTAGATTCATACTTCATACATTCTATGTTCCAATTATCAATGGATGTTTGTAGCTGTTTCTTCTCATATTGAGTCATGTCACTTCAGCAAATGGAGGCCCTGGAAGTTCTGTTTTATCCATATCATTAGGGTAGATTCTCCTCTGACAAGGCAGCTCTTTCCCAGGCATATTTTGAGTGATTTCTGACCTGAGGGGCTCATCTTCTGGTACTGTATTGGACAATGTTTCAGGGCTATTCATAAAACTTTCCAGTAATATATCAGATGGTGTTTCATTACTATTCATAAGGTTTTCACTGGCCAATTCTTTGAGAAGTGGGTGTCTCTTCCTTCTTCCAAGTCTGTCTCACTCTGGAAGCTCCACCAAAACTGGTCCACCATGGGCATCCCTGCTGACACAGCCTCCAGCCTCACAATAACACACAAGCCACCACAGTACAACAAACCGACAGACAAGTTCATCTCCCTTAGCTGTTCCAACTGCTTGGCTCACTTCCTGGGCTACCCCTTACCTGTTCTTGCCGGCCCTGTCTGATGCTTCTCCCTGCTGCCTGGGGGCTGTCCCTTGCCCTGCTTTACCTGTTCCAACCACCTGCTGCTGTTAGACGCCATCAAGTCAGTTCTTACTCATACTGGCCCTATGTACAACAGAAGGAAATACTGCCCACTCCTGCACCATCCTCCTAATATTTGCTATGCTTGAACCTATTGTTACAGCTACTGTGACAAACCATCTAGTTGAGAGCCTCCCTCTCCTTTGCTGACCACTACTTTACTAAGCATGGTCTCTTTTCCCAGGGACTGATTCCTCCTGAAAACTTGACCAAAGTATGAGAGGCTAAGTCTTGCTGTCCTTGCTTCTAAGACACATTCTGGCTATACTACTTCCAAGACAGATTTATTAATTCTTCTAACACTCCATGGTATATTCTTCACCAACTTTATGGTTCAAATGCATAAATTCCTCTTCAGGATTCCTTATTCATATGTGGCTTTCACATGCATATGAGGTGATTGAAAATACCATGGCTTGGGTAAGTGCACCTTAGTCTTCAAAGTGACATCTTTGCTACCGAACACTTTAAAGGGGTCTTTTGCAGTAGATTTGTCCAATGTTATATGTCATTTGATTTCTTGACTGCTGCTTCCATGGACATTGATTGTGGATCCAAGTAAAATGAATTCCTTGCCAACTTAAATTTTTTCCCCATTTATCATGATGTTTCTTATTGGCCCAGTTGTGAGGATTTTTGTTTTTTTATGTTGAGTATGTAATCCATACTGAAGACTGAAGTCTTTGATCTTCATCAGTAAGTGCTTCAAGTCTACTGCACGTTCAGCAAGCAATGTTGTGCCATCTACATATCACAGGTTGTTAATGAATCTTCCTCTGATCCTGATGCCACGTTCTTCACTAATTCAGCTTCTCAGATTATTTGCTCAGCATACAGTTTGAATAAGTACAGTGAAATATGACAACTTTGATGTACACTTTTCCTGATTTTAAACCATGCAGTATCCCTTTGTTATGTTTGAGGAACTGCCTCTTGGTCTCTATACAAATCCCTCATAAACACAATTAAATGCTCTGGAATTTCCATTCTTCACCATGTTATCCATAATTTGTTATGATCCACATAGTCATGTGCCTTTGCATAGTCAATAAAGCACAGATAAACATCTTTCTGATATTCTCTGCTTTCAGTCAAGATCCATCTGACATCAACAATGCTATCCCTCATTCCATATTATCTTCTGTATCTAGCTTGAATTTCTGATGGTTTCCTGTCTTTATACTGCTGTAAGCATTTTTTAAATTATTGTCAGCAAAATTTTATTTGCATGTGATATTAATTATATTATTTTATAATTCTGCATTCTGTTGGATCATATTTCTCTAGAATGGGCACAAATATGGATTTCTTCTAGTTGGTTGGCCAAGGAGCTGTCTTCCAAATTTCTTGGCATAAATAAGTGACTGCCTCCAGCACTGTATCCATTTGTTGAAACATCTCAATGAGTGTTCTGTCAATTCCTGAAACTTTTTTTTTGTTTGCCAGTGTCTTCAGTGCAGCTTGAACTTCTTCCTTAAATATCATCAGTTCTTAATCATATGCTACCTCTTGAAAAGGGTGAATGTCCACCAGTTCATTTTGGTACAGTGACTTTGTGTATTCCTTCTATCTTCTTTTGATGTTTCCTGCATTGTTCAATATTTTGCCCACTCATCTTTTGAGTGTCTTCCAACTTGAGGGGCTCATCTTCTGGCACTGTATCAGGCAATGTTTCAGGGCTATTCATAAGATTCTCAGAGTCTAATTTCTTCAGAAGTGGACCTGGAAACATCCTTTTTCCTAGTCTGTGTTAGGAAAGCTCTGCTAAAACCTGTCCACCATGGGTGACCCTACTGGTATTTGAAATAGCAGTGGCATAGCTTACAGCATCACAGCAACACACAAGCCACCACAGTACAACAAACTGATAGATGAGCGGTGGATATAAACTCCAGGAAAGCTAAATCTTTAGTAATGAAGTAGCGTAGTAGTTGCCTGGGGCTAAGAATGCATATTGCTGATGGGGAAGGAACATAAGGAAACCTGCCATGATGGAAATGTTATGTCTTGATTTGGGTGGAGGTTGCAGGTGGAGATTGTATACCTTTTTCAAAACTCATCAAACTTTACAATTAAATTGTGCTTTGCACTTTATTAGATGCAAATGATACCTCACAAAGCCAATTTTAAAAGTGAGTGGTACATGATAGAGGTGAAGGGGGAAGTTAGAGGCCAAGGAGTCAAGGACACCGAGTTGGGTGGGAGGTGGCTGGGGCTTATCGAGGAGGCTGAGACCCACATGGGGGTGACAGCACTTCCTTTGATCATAGACACAGGTCTGTGGGTTGAGTGAGGGGCTCACAAGCAGAGAAGACAGTGCCTAGCTCAAAGCATGTGGGGGCTAGAGGAGAGTGCTGGACACTGTCTGATATAAGTGTGGGACAGTGGTCCATTGATAGCCACAGCCCCTAATAATTAGGTAGTATACACATGGATGCTTCTGCAGTTCTCACTAGAGGGCTTACTGCATGTGCCATTGCATGTGGTTTAATGTATCCTGCCCAGGTGCTGTGTATGGCTCCTTGGCAGACCTAGGCCTGATACAGGGTCAAAGATCACAAGAAGACCACTATAGTCTTGACTTCTGTGTCCCTTACACTTTCCAGACAGAAACCAGATCTTCCTGGAGATAGACAATCAGCTGGGTGCTAGTTTCTACAGGTCTTCCTACTCTCTCTTGCAATGTTTTTGCTACAGATAAAGTCATTTAAAACACCTATGACTTTGAAGCCAAGCTCCTCTCTCACATTATCATGTTTCTGTTAAATGGATGGACTCCCAGATGGCCCATAGAGAGGGGCAGCCCTGGGTTGTGGAGCATGGAGATGTTTCCTCAGGGCACTTCTGAAGGGGTGGGTTTTCCTGGTAGGACAGTGGGTGGGAAGGGGCTCCATGGAGAACCTCCTGGACCATGGTGAGTCTGTGGATGACTGGCCTTTGGAGATCCCTAGGCAGGGGGCTGAGTAGAACCTGAGCCTTCCTGGGTAGTGCCTGAGTCTCTGGGTCCCTCTCAGAGAAGTCAAGCCTCTGCCCTATGATTTCTGAGGTAAGCCACTTATTCACAGTGTATTTTATATTTGTTTTTAGGTAAACCAAAGTCTGGTCAAAAACCTGTGTTCCCACTACAAGAGTCTGACAACAGGAAAACAGATCAGGGAATCAAGGTGAGTTTATTCAGGTGCCCAATGAGATGCTGACCAGTTGGAAGTCAAGGCCAACTGTGGGATTCCTGAGAGGTCAGAGGGCCAAGATCACAAGAGGACAGAAGAGATGCAGAGGAGTCCCATCCTTAGGTGGCGGCAGCCTCCTAACAAGGCAGGATGAGGACTGAGTGGGTGTGAGGAGCAGAGCCATGGTGAGACCTGGAGGCCAGTTAGCCTAGGAAGGATTGCCTGGTCAGCAGCAGAACTTCTTGCCTGATGAGAGGCCAAAGCAGCCTGAATGGGGGCACACAGGATGGCAGAGTAGGGACGTACAGGAGGAGGTGGGGGCACAGCACTGGGCAGGCTTGCACACAGGTTGGCAGATAAGGGACATGCAGGAGGAGGGCTTGCAGCAGGTAGAGGTACAGACAGGGGGCTGGCAGCATGCTGGAGCTGGACATTGGGTAGTCCCACAGCAGATGGGCACAGAGCAGACGGGCTCACAGCAGACGGGCTTGCAGCAGACAGGCTCACAGCAGACGGGCTTGCAGCAGACAGGCTCACAGCAGATGGACTCATAGCACACGGGCTTGCAGCAGGTCTGCTGACAGGGGGAGGGCATGCAGCATGCAAGCTGGCAGTTAGACTGCTGGCAACAGGAGGGTGTACAGGGGCTGGTGCAGACCAACTGGCAGGAGCTAGACTCACAGGTCGACTGGCAGCAGGGGCTGGACACGCAGCTCATGGGGATGCACATAAGGGTCAGGCTGGAGGCTGGAGCACAGTGGGTAGGGATGCAGCAAGTGGACTGGCAGCAGGTGGGGGCACAGCAGGGGGGCTCACAGCAGCTCTCAGGGCAGTCATCCACCTCCCAAGAGGAGTCTGTGCAAGATTCACAGGAACCAGGCAGGCAGACACAGCTGTCATAGCTCAGATCACTGGAACAGATAGACATGGTGGATGCAACCATGGTGGGGTACTGGGGTATGTGGTGGGAAGAGTGAGTGAGAGAGTGAGTGAGTGTGAGTGTGTGTGTGTGTGTGTGTGTGTGTGTAAGGTGCTCTGAGCTGCTGGGACTTTTATATCCCTCTGTGTTTTGTGTTGTCCCACCAGAAAGGCTCCATGATGCCCTTCCTCTTCCTTGTTGGTATCCCAGCCAGTTTCAAGACTCATCAGGGATGTTTGTTTGCTGTGTGTGTTGTCTAGCCCATAAATCTCCAAAGGTGGTCTAGACCTCAGTGTCCTACAGCAATCTGTGGTCCCACAGGAGCAGGAATGGGGACCATGCTACCAGCCTGGGCCCACAAGGGCAGTGGATGTCAAAAGGGTGGGAATATCTTAAGTTCTTCTTCACGTGCTGGGAGCATGGTTTGGTCAACAGCAGCTGCAGTCCTTAGTCAATCACTGGCATGTATGTAAAGCCAACTTTCCTAAGTGCTTTGCCACTGACACCTCTAGTGGGACCTTTCTGTATCCCCTGTGAAGGCAGGGTTACAGAATAGTCCGGGGATGTTAAGTGACAAGTCCAGGGCCACAGTGTGTGAGAAACAGGCTATGGCTAGGCCTTGACCTCTTGGCCCTGTGTTCTGGACACTTTCTCATGGATAAAGTACCTCTCTCCAGTCCTGGCTCAATGTGTCCATTATCCACATGGTCTTTCTGCTTGGCAGAGAAAAGGAACTGTTTGTATTCTAGGCCAAGGATTTGTTGGATATGTTGGATGTGTTGGTCAGACACAGTGATAGTTTCTTGGGTCTTTGGTTCTTGGCTTGTGAACAACACTCAGTGACCTTGTTAGACTTCAAGTGGGTCATTAGCCAACATTGGGTAGAAACATTTAACAGGTAATGGGCTAATCACTGTAGACTCAATGTGGAAAAGCTTGAGAGTTTTAAAAAACAAACTCCTGAAGGCTCAGCTTTAAGGGGACTCCATACCTTCCTAAGTGTTATCTCCAAGAGTTCCATCAGGTTGTCACCATGAACCTCAAAGAAAAATGTCCTTGAACTTTCAGCAGTGGGAGGAAAAAAATAACTATTTGAAATATGCTGAGAATATTTGGTTCTCCTTAATGATCTCCCCTCAAGAAAAACTACTTTGCCCAAACCTAATCAATGTAGGGGAAAGGAAATACTCAACTCCAGCCCCTTCTAACCTTCCTGTCTCACCTAAAGGCTGAGAAGCACTTGTGAAGGCCACAGAACAGGGGCACAGACTCACTAAAAGATTGAGACCTAATCATATAATCATAGACTTCTTCCTCTCCTCCCCCATCTTACCATCACATCAATAAGTCTCCTGTGTAAAAATGGAACATCATAGCTGAAGAGAACTGAAAAGCTCAAACTCTATTTAAGGAATCTCTAGGGAAGCCAAAGAGTGAGTCTTGCACCACACCTATTTTCCAGCACCCAATTCTCCTTCCAGGGATAAGCTATTCTCACCTCTTTATTCTCTCTGTCTTTCATTCTCTCTCTTTCTCTCTCTTACTCCCCTCCACACATGCATTTTCAAAATAAAAACTTTATCACACTCTGTCCACTCTTCTATATGTTTATTTTTTCCTAAACTTAATGTAACTTGGAGCTTTTTCCCATGAATATATAATGTTCTTATTCTTCTTACCATTTGTAGAATTCTGCATGAGTGTGTGTTTGGGTTCTGTTGCTGTACAACAACATACCACAAACTTGTTGTTGTTGTTGTTTGCCGTCAAGTCGGCCCCGACTCATAGCGAACCCTCCTTGGGTTTCCGAGGCAGTATCACTATGGAAGTAGGATTACCCAACCTTCCTTCCAAGGAGTGGCTGGTGGGTTTGAACCGCCAGCCTTCTGGTGAGCAGTCAAGTGCCTTAAGCACTATGCTACCAGAGCTCCTACCACAAACTTAGTAGCTTAAAATAACCCACATTTACTGTCTCATGGTTTCTGTGGTTCAGGAGTCCCAACACAGGTAGACTGGGTTCTCTGCAGGGCTCTGATGAAGGCTGATCATCTGAGATTCAATTGGGGAAGGATCTGCTGCCATACTCATGTGGATGTTGGCAGGATTCAGTTCCTTACAGGTTGTCAGACTGAGGGCCTCATTTCCTTGCTCACCATTGGCTGGAGGCTGTCCTCAATTCCTTGCCATGTGCCCCCTCCATAGGAATGTCCCAACAAGGTGGCCCACAAGATAAGCAGTATGATCTTACATAGATCCCATCATTTTGATTCTATTCTATGTGGCCAGAAGCAAGTCACAGGTGCCCCTCCCTCCCCCAATCCAGATTCAAGGGGAAGGAATCACCCAAAGCATGAAGTCCTGGAGATGGGGGAATATAGGAGTTATCCTAAAGTCTGCCTCCCACAATCTGTGTCACAGTTCACTAAACAATCTCCTGTTGGTGGACCTTCACTGCTGTGACAACTTAACACATATAGTCAATTGTCATTATTCACTGGATTAGAATTCTAGCTTTGCAGTTATTTTCTTCCAGCGCTTTAAAAATGGCATTCTATAACTTTTTGCTTTCATTTTATCTGTTGAAAAGTCTACTATTACTGCATCTTTGAACTTGATTTTTTTTCACTCTAATTGCTTTCAGGAATTTGTTTGTATGTATTTTATTTTCATCAAGTTTACTATGATATGCCTACACGTGGCTTTCATTGTATTTATTCCCTCAAAGTTCATAACATGTCTTGAATATGTTGCTCAAATCGTTAATGTGTGGTTCAAGTCTTTAGTTTTGGATAATTCATTGCCTATTTTGGTTACCTAGTGCCAGGTAGGAATATACCACAAATGGGATGGACTAAAGAATTACTAACCTCACCATGGGAAATAACTACATCCAGCTGCCCAGCCACTCAACCAGGCCCAGCCAAGTTGACACACAAACTTAAGCACCACACTTGCCATTATCTTTTCAAATATCCTTGTATTCCATCTCTTCTCCCATATGAGATTTCAACTTCAAATTCTTCATTTTGTCCTAATGTGTCTTACTCTGGGTTCTCTAGAGAAACAAAGCCAGTGAAGCATAGATAGGTAGGTAGGTAGGTAGGTAGGTAGGTAGGTAGATAGATAGATAATTTAAATAAATAAATTAGGGGAGAGAGAGATTTATCTCAAGGAAATGGCTTATGCAGTTGTAGAGGCTGCCAAGTCCCAAGTTTGTGGAACAGGCATCAAGGTGGAGGTTTCTCCTGATTCGTGTAGCTACTATTGTTGTTGTTGTTAGGTGCCGTCGAATCATCTCCAACTCATAGTGACCTCATGTACAGCAGAACAAAACACTGCCCAGTCCTGTGCCAGCCCCACAATCCTTGCTATACCTGAGCCCATTGTAGCAGCCACTGTGTCAATCCATCTCTTTGGGGGGCTTCCCCTTTTTCATTGTCCCTTCACTTTTCCAAGCATGATATCCTTTTCCAGGGAATGGTCCCTTCTTACAACATGACCAAAGTAGGTGAGACGCAGTTTGCCCATTCTCACTTCCAAGGAGCATTCCAGCTACACTTCTTCCAGGACGGATTTGTTAGTTCTTTTAGCAGTCCATGGTACTTACACCATTTTTCACCAACACCACAACTCAAAAGCATCGACTCTTCTTCAATCTTCCTTTTTTATTGTCCAGCTCTCACATGCATATGTTGTTGTTGTTGTTATGCGCCATGGAGTCAGACCCCACTCATAGTAACCCCTCCTTGGGTTTCTGAGGCAGTATCACTATGGAATTAGATTGCCCAACCTTCCTTCCAAGGAGTGGCTGGTGGGTTTGAACCACCAGCTTTCTGGTTAGCAGTCAAGTGCCTTAGGCAGGATTGAAAACTCCATGGCTTGTGTCAAGTGCACTTTACTCTTCAAGGAAACATCTTTGCTCTTCAGCACTTGAAAGAGGTCTTTTGCAGCAGATTTGCCCAATGCTGTATAACATCTGATATCTTGACTGCTGCTTCCATTGATGTAGACTGTAGAATCAATAATATGAAGTCTTTGACAACTTTTCTCCATTTATCATGATGCTGCTTATTGGTCCCATTGTGAGGATTTTTGTTTTCTTTATACTGAGATATAATCCATACTGCAGACTGTAGTCATCAATCTTCATCAGTATGTGTTTCAAGTCATCCTCATTTTCAGTGAGCCCGCTTGTATCGTCTGCATAAAGTAGGTTGTTAACGAGTCTTCCTCCAATCCTGATGCCACATTCTTCTTCATATAGTCTAGCTTTTCAGATTATTTTTCAGCATACAGATTGAATAAGATTGACGTACTCCCTTCTTGATTTTAAACCATGCAGTGTCCCCTTTTGGAAGGAAGGTCAGGCAATATACTTCCATAGTAATACTGCCTTGGAAACCCAAGGAGGGGTTGCTATGAGTTGGACCCAACTCAATGGCAGTGAGTTTTGTTTTTTGATTTTTTTTAGTGTCCTCTTATTCTGTTCAAATGACAGCCTCCTGTTCTATGTATAAGTTCCTCATGAGCACAATTAATGCCCATTCTTCCCAATGTTATCCATAATTTGTTATGATCCACACAATCGAATGCTTTTGCGTAGTCAATGAAACACAAGTAAACATCTTTCTGGTATTCTTTGCTTTGAGCCAAGATCCATCTGACATCAGCAATGATATCCCTCATTCCATGTCCTCTTCTGAATCCAGCGTGCATTTCTGGAAGTTCTCTGTCAATAAACTGCTGCAACTGTATGTAGCTACAGGGGCTGACAAATCCAAGATCAGCAGGTCAGATGGCAGGCTGCTGGCTCACAGGCTGTGGAGGCTAATTAATCCCAAGAACCAGAGGTCAGATGCTGGATCCAAAGGAAGGAAGCGAGCTTTTCCAGAATGTCTATATAAATATTGGATGCAGGCCATACCCCCAAGGAAACTCCCCTTGCAACAGATTGGATGATGCATATCAGATCACAGCATGGAGGATCACTACATCATTATATAATTGCTAAATTGTATCATTACATAACTGCAAAATTACAACATTACATAATTACCAAAGTACATCATTGCATAACTGCCAAGCCACTGAGAATCATGGCCAACCAAGCTGACACACAACTTTAATCATCACATAATGTCTATGCCATTAATTAATCAATTAATTAATTTCCCTCCTTTTCTTCCTCTCCAGATTGATCCTAGATGTTTCTTAGCTTCCAGTTTACTAATGCTCTCCCTCTCTTTCTCTCTCTGCCTCTCCAATCTACCCTTAAATGCATTTATATAGGGTCACTAGGGAACTCTGGTGGTGTAGCACCCAAGGCATTTGACTGCTAACCAGAAGGCTGGTAGTTCAAACCCACCAGCCACTCCTTGGAAGAAAGACTGGGCAATCTACTTCTGTAGCAATGCCTTGGAAACCCAAGGAGGGGTTGCTACAAGTCAGAACCAACTCAGTGGCAGTGAGTTTTTATTTTACTTTTAGGGTCACCATGACTCGGAATCAACTTGATGGCAACAGATATCAATTCATAAATATGATTATTGCATTTTTCTGTTCTAGAATTTCTATTCTTTTTCATAGATTTAAGTTTTTCTATAAAATTCTCCACCTTTACATCTGAAAATCTAAATAACAGTTATTTTAAATCTATGTCTGGTAACTTCATTAATTGTGTCTCCCTTGGGACTGTTTTAATTGTCTCTTTTGTCTCTTAGTCCCATTTCTTGGAATGAGTGTAATTTTTTATTGAATGTCTCATATTGTGTATGAAAAAATTTTAGAGATCCAGATGATTTTCTCTTCCTCTATAGAGTTTCACCTTATCCTCTTGTAGGGGCAGAGGATATTAGCCCAGTCTGGCTTGAGAAAGGGCAGTTCCTTTTATACAGTGTGGTCTGCTTCTGGTTTCCCTCTCCTAGGATTTAGCTTCCAAGTTCAAACTGACAGCTGCTCCTCCTTGACTAGTCTTAACTATGAATTTTGTCTCTTTAATAGTGAGACTTCAAAAATTGTGTTCAGTTTTTCAGTGGCTATCAGCTTTCCTTCTCACCATTTTCCCTTTTTGGCAAATGTTTCAAGGATCCAAATACCAATTATTAGGTTCTTCTCTGTTTCTCCCCTATCTTTGCTCTTGGTCCCTTGAGGCCTAGCTGCCTAGAAGTCACAAATTCCAATTTATTTTACTCCAACCCTATGATATTGACAGAATCTACTGTTTTTTTTACATCCTAGTCTCAGCCCTTTGTCCAGTTCCTCCATCTTTCACCTCACCTTGTTGTTGTTGTTATGTGCCATCGAGTCAAACCCAACTCATAGCGACCCCTCCTTGGGTTTCCGAGGCAGTATCACTACGGAAGTAGGATTGCCTCTTAGGAGTCAGCAATTGTCCTGAAGAGAAA
>NW_006921766.1:95387-97119 GCF_000298275.1 Orycteropus afer afer | reverse complement strand
TATCTATTATTATTATTGTTGTTGTTCTGGTTACCTAGTGCCACTCTGATAAGAAATATACCACAAATGAGATGGCCTTAGCAAACAGGAGTTTATTTTCTCACAATTTAGAGGCTTTAAGTCCAAGTTCAAAGTGCCAGGCTCTAGGGGCTGGGTGAAAGCCCCCTAACCTTGGGGTCCAGCTCTGCCTCCTGCTCCCACCTCACTGGAGCAAGAGGTATTGCTTCACTCAGAGAGCTGCTGGCTGCTGAGGCTAAGAAGCCCCAAGGTTGAGAAGTAGAAAGGTACAGTCCCAATGTTACCAAACCACACAGCAGGCCATTAATTTAAGTCGGCAGAGCATGGCAGGTTGCTGAACAATGACACGGCTACATGCAGGGTCCAAGCATGCCATATGCTAGAGACCATTCCCAATTCTCCTTATATACAGGAAGCAGACCACATACCCAAAGCAGCTACTCAGCTGCTTGTGGTAGATCCCATCATGGAGTTGATTGCTGGTCTCATCATGGGGAATACTACATCCAGCTGCCCAGCCACTCAACCAGGCCCAGCTAAGTTGGCACATAAACATAACCACACAATTATTATTATTATCATCATTAATTTTAATGTCTGTCCAACCTATGCAGTAGGGCCTGTGGTTTAGAGGCTGCTTTTCACTTGTGGATGGCTCTATATTAAGGCTGGGTCACAAGATAGGCATGCCTGGGGCTTGGAGGCTGCTTTTTACTTGGGTGTGGCTCTAAGGCTGGAGCCTGAGTTAAGCGATCCAGGGCTGGGAACTACTTTTCACTTGGGGGCGTCTCTTAATTAACGTTTGGACGTGAGGTAGATGGGTCCGGGGTTTGGAGGCTGCTTTTCACTTGGGCATGGCTCTATATTAAGATCAGGGCCTGAGGTAGGCAGGCCCGGGGCTGGGAGCTGCTTTTCACTTAGGAGCGGCTCTTTATTAAGGCCAGAGCATGAAGAAGGCAATCCTGAGGCTTGGAGGCTGCTTTTCACTGGGGTGTGGCTCTATATTAAGGCAAGGGCCTGAGGTAGGCAGGCTAGGGCTCGTGGGGCAGCTCTATTTTAAGGCCATTGTCTGAGGTAGGCAGGTTCAGAGGGGATAGGAACAACTAAGTGAGACTAACTTATCTGTCAGTTTGTCATCTTGTGGTGGCTTGAGTGTTGCTATGAGGCTGGAGGCTATGTCACTGTGTTGCAAAATGCCAGCAGTGTTACCCATGGTGGACAGGTTTCAGCAGAGCTTCCAGGCTAAGACAGACTTGGAAGAAGGAAGAGGTCATCCACTTCTCAAACAACTGGCCAGTGAAAACCTTATGAATAGCAATGAAACACTGTCTAATATATTACTGGAAAACTTTATGAATAGCCTTGAAACACTGTCCAATATAGTGCTGGAAGATGAGCTTGTGAGGTTAGAAAGCACTCAAAATTTGACTGGGGAAGAGCTGACTCTTCAGAGTACCAACAACCTTAATGATATGAATAAAGTAAAGCTTTTGGGACTTCCACTGGCTGATGTGGCATGACTCAAAATGAGTAGAAACAGATGCAAATATCCATTAATAATTGCAACATGGAATGTATGAAGTATGCATCTAGAAAAATTGGAAGTTGTCAAAAATGAAATGGAACACATAAAGATCAATATGCTAGGCATTTGTTGTTGTTGTTGTTGTTGTTTGCCAATGAGTCGGCCCCTACTCATAGTGACCCCTCCTTG
>NW_006921766.1:91601-93809 GCF_000298275.1 Orycteropus afer afer | reverse complement strand
ATGTGGAAATTATCTAACAATATCATTAATATCACATGTAAGTAAAATCTTACTGAAGATAATTCAAAAATGGTTGCAGCAGTATATTGACAGAGAGCTTCCAGAAATGCAAGCTGGATTCAGAAAAGGATGTGAAATGAGGGATATCATTGCTGATGTCAGATGAATCTTAGCTGAAAGTAAAGAATACTAGAAAGATGTTTACTTGTGTTTCATTGACTATGCAAAAGCATTCAATTGTGTGGATCATAACAAATTATGAATAACATTGAGAAAAATAGGAATTCCAAAACACTTGATTGTACTCCAGAGGAACCTGTATATAGATCAGGAGGCTGTCATTCAAACAGAACAAGGGGCTATGGCATGGTTCAAAATCAAGAAGGGAGTGCATCAAGGTTGTATCTTTTCACCATACTTATTCAACTTGAATGCTGAGCAAATGATCCGAGAAGCTGGATTATATGAAGAAGAATGTGGCATCAGGATTGGAGGAAGACTCATTACAACCTGCAATATGCAGATGAAACAACTTTACTTGCTGAAAATGAGGATGACTTGAAGCAGTTACTGATGAAGGTTAAGGACTTCAGTCTGCGTATGGATTACACCTCAATATAAAGAAAAGAAAAATCTTCACAACTGTTCCAATAAACAACTTCATGGTGGATGGAGAAAAGATTGAAGTTATCAAGGATTTCATATGACTTGGCTCTACAATCAACACCAATGGAAGCAGCAGTCAAGACATCAGATTACGTATTGGTTTGGGCAAATCTGCTGCAAAAGACCTCTTTCAAGTGCTGAAGAGCAAAGATGTCTCCTTAAAGTCCAGGGTGCACTTAACCCATGCCATGGTATTTTCAATCACCTCTTATGCATGTGAGAGCTGGATAGTGAATAAGGAAGACCAAAAAAGAGTTGATGCTTTTGAATTGTGGTGTTGGAGAAGGATGCTAAGAGTACCATGGTCTGCTAAAAGGACTAATAAATCTGTCCTTTAAGAAGTGCAGCTGGAATTCTCTTTGGAAGCAAGAATGGCCAGACTTTGTCTCACCTATTTAGGTCATGTTGTCAGAAGGAACCATTCCCTGGAGAAGGATATCATTCATGCTTGGTAAAGTGGAGGGCCAACGAAGAAGGGGAAGGCCCTCAACAAGATGGATAGACACAGTGGCTTCAATGATAGTTTCAGGTATAGCAAGGATCATGAGGCTGGCACAGGACCAGACAGTGTTTCGTTTTGCTGTGAATAGGGTTGCTATGAATTGGAGACAACTCAAGGGCACCTAACAACAACTACAACCTATATGGCTGGTTTCTGTCCTTCTGAGGGCCTGGGAGCTGAGTATAGGCCAGGCTCAAATCTGTATCAGTCTTATAATTCAAAATAAAAAGAAAGACAATACAGCCCACAATTTAACTGAATCCCTAGTACCTCTGAAGCCTTTCATATCTTTTATAAACCCTCTAGGAGTTGAGAGGCCCGAGCAGAGAACCAATGACAAAGACATAAAACAGCCAAAGAAGAGTAAGTTTTAACTTCAAGAAAGCCTGAGAGTAGCGACGGGGATCTTGAAAGCTAGCAAGCTGCCATCTAGATGCAACGATGGGTCTCTCCTCATCCAGAACAAAGAAGAATGAAGAAAACTAAAAATTCATGGAAACAATTAGTCCTAGTGACTGGTACACCCTCTGATCTGCAGGCTATACAACTATGAGACCAGAACTAGATGGTGCCCGGCTACCACTGTCATCCATTTGGAAGGGGATCTATGTAGGAGATCCTTGGTAGAGAGGGAGAACAACGTGGAACAAAACTCAAAATCATTTGAAAAAAAAAAAGGAAGGGGGACCAGGTTTGCTGGTCCGATAGAGCCTGGTGGAACCACGGACACTATGGCCCCTAGATGCCCTTCAGGTCTGGAATTGAATCCACACTTGTGGCTGGAAGCACAAACAAAAGAAAGGCATATGAGTTGAACATTTACCTGAGGTAGATACACTCCTTGGAGAAAACAATCTCATGGGAGAATGAAGGGCTGCTTATGCACAGAGAGACAGCTCAGGGGGCAGAAGTACATGGAGGGTGGACACAAGGAAGAGGCAACTATCGGGAGGAAGTGGGAGGGGAGCTGTTGCATTGTGGTAAATTGTGGTCAATGTCATGAGACAAAGTGTATGTTAACTGCTGTATGGAAAGTGAAT
>NW_006921766.1:88932-90716 GCF_000298275.1 Orycteropus afer afer | reverse complement strand
CTGCTTATAGGTCCAGTTGTGAGGATTTTTGTTTTCGTTATATTGAGATGTAATCCATACTGCAGACTGTATTCTTCAATCTTCATCAGTAAGTACTTCAAGTAATCCTCACTTTCAGCTAGCAAAGTTTTGTTGTCAGTGTATCACAGGTTGTTAATGATTCTTCCTCCAATACTGATGCCATGTTCTTCTTCATATAGTCCAGCTTCTCAGATTATTTGCTCAGCCTACAGATTGAATAAGTATGGTGAAGGGATACAACCCTGACGCACTCCCTTCTTGATTTTAAACCAAGCAGTATTCCCTTTTTCTGTTTGAATGACAGCCTTCTGGTCTATGTACAGGTTCCTCATGAGTCCAATTAAGTGGTCTGGAATCCCCATTCTTCTCAATGTTATCCACAATTTGTTATGATCCACACAATCAAATGCTTTTGCATAGTCGATAAAACACAAGTAAACATCTTTCTGGTATTTTTTACTTTGAGTCAATATCCATCTGACATCAACAATGATATTCCTCATTCCACATCCTCTTCTGAATCCTGCCTGCACCTCTGGAAATTCTCTGTCAATATTGCTGCAACCGTTTTTGAATTATCTTCAGTAAGATTTTACTTGCATGCAATATTAATGATATTGTTCGATAATTTCCACATTCTGTGGGAACACCTTTCTTTGGAATGGGTACAAATATGGATCTCCTCCAGTCAGTTGGCCTGGTAGCTGTCTTCCAAATCTCTTGACATAACCGAGTGAGTGCCTCCAGCAGGGCATCTGTATGTGGAAACATCTCAATGGATATTTCGTCAATTTCTGGAGCCTTGTTTCTCACCAGTTCCTCCATTGCAGCTTCAACCTCCTCGTCAATACCATTGGTTCTTGATCATATGCCACATTCTGGGATGAAGACCAACCAGTTCTTTTTGGTACAGTGACTCTGTGTATTCCTTCCATCTTCTTTTGATGTTTCCTGCATCACTCAATATTTTTCCCATAGAATCTTTCAATATTACAACTTGAGGCTTAAATTTTTCCTCAGTTCTTCCAGCTTGAGAAATGCTGAGCATGGTCTTCCCTTTTGGTTTTCTAACTCCAGGTCTTTGCACATTTCATTATAGTAATTGGCTTTGTGTGCTCCAGCTGCTCTTTGAAATCTTCTGTTCAGCTCTTTTATCTTGTCATTTCTTCCATTTGCTTTAGCTACTCTTTCCTCAAGGGCAAGTTTCACAGTCTCCTTTGACAATCATTTTGGTCTTTCTTTCTTTCTTGTATTTTTAATGACCTCTTGCTTTCTCCATAGATGATGCTCTTGATGTCATCCCACAATTCTTCTGGTTTTCGGTCATCAGTGGTCAATGTATCAAATCAATTCTTCAGATCGTCTCTAAATTCAGGAGGGATATATTCAAGATCATATTCTGGCTCTCATGGACTTGTTTTAATTGTCTTCAACTTCAAGTTGAACCTGCATATGAGCAGTTGATGGTCTGTTCCACAATCAGCTCCTGGCCTGGTGTTGGCTGAAGATATTGAGCTTTTCCATCGCCTCTTGGCACAGATATTGTCAATCTGATTTCTATGTACTCCATCTGGCTAAGTCCACATATATAGCCACCGTTTGTGTTGTTGAGAAAAGGTATTTGCAATGAATAAGTCATTGGTCATGCAAAATTCTATCATGCAACCTTCAGCGTTATTTCTGTCACCAAGGCCAAATTTTCCAACTACTGGTGATTCTTCTTTGTTTCCAACTTTTGCATTCCAATCAACAGTGATAAGCAA
>NW_006921766.1:84794-85827 GCF_000298275.1 Orycteropus afer afer | reverse complement strand
GAGACAAAGAAGGACATTATATAATGATTAAAGGATCAATTGAACATGAAGATATAACCATAATAAATATTTATGGACCCAAAGAAAGAGCCCCCCAAAATACATAAATCAGACTTTAAAAGAGTTGAAAAGCCAAATACATGACTCCACAGTCATAGTGGAAGACTTTAATAGGAGGTTCTCAGCAAAGTGACCCCAGGTCCAAAGGACACACTCTGCTCTCAGCTCTTCTTTCTTGGTACGGAGTTTCCTCTCTCCATTCTCACTTCTCTCTCTTTTTATCTCTAATAAGGTAAAAGGTAATGCAGACCATACCCAGGGAAACTCCTCTTACATCATATCAGGCTGTAACCTGAATAAGGGTGCTGGATCCCTTCCTAATTCTCTTTCATTGGATCAGGGCTATGACTGAGTAAAGGTGTTGCATCACACCCTAACCTTCTTATAACTGATTGAATTATCATATCAGATCACATCATGGAGGATGATCACATCATTACATAACTGCAACTACTGAGAATCATGGCCTAGCCAAGTTGACATATATTTTTGAGCATCATAATTCAATCTATTACTAGTGGGATACATCAAGCACCCAACAGCTTTATTTATGTATTAAATAATTTATTTATTCACTTATTTTTCTTCCCTTATTCAGTTCTTCACATTAATTTAGAATCTTCATGGGAGGGAAGAAATGTAAACAGCCCATCTGTTTGACAGAATGAAAGCTCATGTCTGAATAACTCCCACTAGGAAACTCAAATCCTCAACAAGCATTGAAGGTACCCTCTTTGTATCATTTCATTCTTTCCACATCCTTAAAATCCATATGACACACACTACAAGGAGGTGTCACAGGACTTATAAAGCAGCAGGCTCATTCAGAAAATCTCTAGTTCTGCAGCACCAAGATTCTGGGTAGACAGCCACTTTTCTATGGTGTCCCTGGTTTCTTTGTTCCATATTATTTTCTGTGCTGGGCTCATTATGTTTATGAGTCATGTTATCATTTCCTTTGTTGCTGTTGTTT
>NW_006921766.1:76949-84469 GCF_000298275.1 Orycteropus afer afer | reverse complement strand
TGTGGTTTCTGGGTTATGTTATCTTGTGTATTAATGGTCAGTTATTATTTGCTATTTTTGGTTCTCTGTTCAAAGGACTCCCTTTAGTATCTCTTGTAAGGTTGGTCTGGTTTTAACAAATTCCCTTGGTTTCTGCTTATCTGGAAATCTCCTAATTTCGCCATCATATTTGAGGGTCCCAGTTCTATTTTGAGTGCCTTCCAACCTGAGGGACTAGTCTTCCTGCACTGTGTCGGACAATGTTTCCAAGCTATTTATAAAGTTGCCCAGTAATGTATTAGATAGTGTTTCTCTGCTATTCATAAGGTTTTCCCTGGCCAATTTTTGAGAAGTGGATGGCCTCCTCCTTCTTCCTAGTCTGTAAGCTGTGTTGAAACCTGTGCACCATGTGCAACTCCGCTGGCATCTGAAACCCCAGTGGCACAGCCTCAAGCCTCGCAGGATGACAAACTGACAGACAAGTTTATCTCCCTTACCTGTTGGAAACCTCTGCACCCTCCTCTTACCTAATTCCTACCTGAAACCTGCCGTTCTGTGGTCCCCGACCGCTCCTGGTCCCTCGCTTTCCTGGCTCTAAGGGGCTTGGGGACTAGCCTTGCCTCCCACCCATTTTAACCTGGGTATCCTACCACTCCTGAGGTTCCTGATAGGACCCAGATAGGATGTGAAAATATTTAGCAGAGAAGCAATAGGACTTGGCGGCCAATTGGATATAATTTGTGGAAAAAGGGAGAAATATGGATGCCTTTCAGGTTTCTAGCTTAGAGAACCAAGGAATTGTTTAGTTAACAATCAAGAAAATAAAGGAAAACAAAAACGATATTTTTTGGTTTACGTCTTGGAAGTTTTGTTGTGGATAGCTGTGCTGTTTTTGAAGGGGAGATGTTTATAGGCATATGGGTTGGAAGTATTTGGAGTAATTGCAAGTGGAGAGGTGAAGATTGTGGCCAGATACAGAGATCTAGAGTCTTACTGAATGTTGGAACAGAAGACAGGAGTGTGTACACACATAGGGACTCTGCTATCTTACATGGGGAGTACCATCACAGGACTGTCCCTCCCTTATATGTCTGCCATTTGCACTAAAGCCCTAAGGGGAACTTCCTGCACCACAGATAGTTCTGGTGAGTCACCTCTAGGAGCCTATCAGGCCTCACACCCTCTTTGACCTGAATTTCTCCATTCTGGGAGTCCGGACAAATTCCGAGTTTCCAACAACTGTACACACAGAAGCCATCCCATGTGTTCTTTGACCAATCCAAAGATGATTTAAATGAGAATGAATGGATTTCTTGTGCAGCCAATCCAACATCCACCCAGACACAAGGAAACTCTATTTGCAAACATATAGCCTTTCTTCCCCAACTTTATATTCTGGAGGCAGACACAGGCCAGGATGGGCCAACAAAACCCCAAATTACACTCAGTTTTACAAGGTAAGCAACACCCCATAGACAGAACACTGGACTGGTATTAATTAGAGTTTCCAAGATTTCAAATAACAACAAGGAAAGGGAGGCTTGTTGAGTCTCTTGTCGGAACAATAAACAACACAGAGGAACATAAAAGCCCCAAGAACCCAGAGCTACTCACACACTCACACCCTCACTCACTCACACCCTCCTCACAGCTCACCTCCTGCCACCCTTACCATGGCTGACACCTGCTGCTCCAGGACTTATGCTCCAGATGCATCTACCATGTCCATCTGCTCCAGTGACAGGAGCTATGGCAGCTGTGTCTGCTTGCCTGGTGCTTATACCAGTTCCTCCTGGGAGGTGGATGATTGCCCTGAGAGCTATTGTGAACCCCCCTGCTGCACCTCTACCTGCTGCCAGTCCACCTGCTGTGCCCCTACCTCCTGTCAGTCCACGGATGCCCCCATCTGCTGTGCCCCAGCATCCTGCCTGACCCTCATCTGCACCCCTGTGAACTGTGTGTCTAGCTCCTGCTGCCAGGCAGCCTGTGGGGCCAGTCCCTGCCAATCTGTCTGCACCAGCTCCTGTGAGCCCTCCTGCTGCCAGCAGTCTAGCTGCCAGCCTGCATGCTGCACATCCTCCCCCTGCCAGCAGGCCTGCTGTGTGCCCATCTGCTGTAAACCCATCTGTTGTGTGCCTGTCTGCTGTGAGGCTACTCCTTGCCTGAACTCCACATGCTGCCAGCCTTCTGTTCGTGCTCCCTCCTGCTGTAGACCTTCTTCCTGCATTTCCCTACTTTGCCATCCTGTGTGCAAGCCCACCTGCTGTGTGCCCACCTCTTCCTGTTGTACACCCTCCTCCTCCTCCTGCATGTCCCTGCTCTGCCGCCCCATGTGTCCCTGCCCAGCTTGCTGTGGCCCATCATCCAGCCAGAAGCCCTGCTGCTGAGTGGATTTCCTAAGGTCACCCCAAGGCTTAAAATCTCACTGCTACCTACCCTACCTGGAATCTTTGCTAATCCCCTACACCACTGACCATGTACCTCCCTGTGGCCCTGCCATGGTTGGCATTTATGCCATTCAAAGTCTTCCCCTCCTGGAACAGAAAAAACTCACTGTCATCAAGTTGGATCTGACTCATAGCAACCCCTCTTTGGGTTTCCAAGGCAGTATCACTATGGAAGTAGATTGCCCAACCTGCCTTCTGAGAAGTGGCTGGTGGGTTTGTATGTCCAGCCTTCTGGTTAGCAGTCAGATGCTTTGGGCACTAGCACTCCTATTATTTCCTCCCCTAATCAACATGCCCTGCCTCCCCAATCATGGGTTGTCAGTGACCCCAGCTTGATCAGCTGGACCCTCCCAGGCCTTTGAATCTTGTGCTGAATGAAGCAAGGGAAGAAAAGAATACTTAGAGTTGGTTTCTCTACACTGCCATCTTTTCAGACCTATCAAATAATCCTGTCCGAGCTCTGCTAGCGTAGTGCCTAAGGCACTTGACTGCTAACCAGAAGGCTGGAGGTTCAAACGCACCAGCCACTCCTCGTAAGGAAGGTTGGGCAATCCTACTTCCTTAGTGATACTGCCTCAGAAACCCAAGGAGGAGTTGCTATGAGTCGGGTCTGACTCGACGGCACATAACAACAACAGCAACAACACAGAACTTATTGTGGTCCTGGCTTCTGTCCTTACTCCTGAGCCTATTTTTTGTGAGCTGTGTCATGTCCTTCCAATAAAACCCTTTTATGATTAAATTAATCAGAATTCATTCTACCAACACACATTCCAAGTGGCACAGTTGGCTGCCATCTTTAAGTGAGGCACTGCTCTCTGTTTACTACTTGGGTCAAAATCCAATGTGTAAGAGATTTGGTTGCTATTATGGGTTAAATTATGTTCCCTCAAAATATGTGTCCTGCCTCGTTAACACCATAGAGTTTAGAATTTACAACACATAGGATAACTACATCAGATCACAAAATGGAGGATAATTACATAATACTGAGAATCATAGCCTAGCCAAGTAGAGCTCTGGTAGTATAGTACCTAAGGCATCTGACTGCTAACCAGAAGGTTGGTGTTCAAACCCACCAGCCACTCCATGGAAGTAAGACTGGGCAATCTATTTCCATAAATATTTACCACCCCGGAAACCAAATAGGGGTCGCTATGAGTCAGAATCAACTTGATGGCAGTGGATTAGTTAGGTTAAAATATGTGTCAACTTGACTAGGCCATGATTCTCAGTATTATGTAATTATCCTCCATTTCGTGATCTGATGTATGAGTCGGGGCCGACTCGACGGCACATAACAACAACAACAACAACATTGTAAATCCTAAACTCTGTGATGTTAATGAGGCAGGACACAATCTACAAGATTAGGCTGTATTTTGAGCCAATCCCTTGAGATATAAAAGAGATTAAACAAGCAAGCAGCAATCAGGGGAACCTCAGTACCACCAAGAAAGAAGACTCAGGCATGGACCCCGATCCCTGCACTGAGAACCTCCTAGACCCAAGGGAAGATTAATGCCATGACATGGAGATCTCCAAGGAACTTTAGACCATAGATGCTGAAAGGAGGCAAGGATCTTCCTCCTAAACTGTGAGCTGACAGAGAGAGAATGACTTCCCCTAGAGCTAGCACACTGAATTCAGACTTCTAGCCTCCTAAGCTGTGAGAGAATAAATTTCTGTTTATTAAAACCATCCATTTGTGGTATTTCTGTTATAGAAACACTAAAGAACTAAGACAGAATTAAAGAAGAAAACCAACGCATTATATACTGAAGGAAAGAAGCCAGATGAAAAGAGTACATACTTTATAATTCAACTTATATGAAATAAGAAAAGACAATTCTAATCTAGGTAGATAAGAAATCTAGAAGTTTCCTTGGGTGAGGAGTTGCTTGAGAAGGGTCACTTAGGAAATTTTTGAAGTGATAAAAAGTTTCTATATTTTACTTTTGGTAGTGGTTACACAGATGTATATCTTTCTCAAAACTCATGAAACTGTAACTTGCCATTGAGAGAATGAAAAGCCAAGGATGAGTTATTTGTAATATACATATCCAGTGGTGTGCTAAAGGATGTTGGTACCAGCTCACAAGAACTGGTGGTGCACCTCTCTTTCCAGTTCTATGTTCAGTAACATCATGTTGGTAGCTCAGACTTGGCTACAGTGTGATTATTTACACTATGGAAATTGTCCAGAGCTATAAATCAGGGCATTTGTTGGTTTATTTTTCACAGAGCCCATTAATAAATGTTTACCAGCACAGCACTACATATATCCAACAAAGAAGCTATCTCCATAATATATAATAGATTTCTACAAATCAATAAGAAATACTAATAGCCCTACTTTTAAAATAAATAAATAAGCAAGTGACTTGAATGATACTTCACAAAAAAAGATGTCTAAGTGGTCAATGAACATATTTACTCATCAAGGATAAGCAAATTAATATTATAATGAATACAGTTGTAGAAGACTGACAATAGAATATTTCATCAAGGATGTTGTTGTTGTTGTTGTTATGTGCCGTTGAGTCAGACCCAATTCATAGTGACCCCTCCTTGGGTTTCTGAGGCAGTATCACTACGGAAGTAGATTGCCCCATCTTCCTTCCGAGGAGTAGCTGATGGGTTTGAACTGCCAGCCTTCTGATTAGCAGTCAAGTGCCTTAGGCACTATGCTACCAAAGTTCCCATCAAGGATGTAGAGCCAATGAAATCCTTAAAACTGACTAATGGAAATGTAAATTTATTTGTAAAGTTGTTGAACAATATATGCTAAACTAAATATATGTTATGATAGGGATCCACTCAGCAGTCCCACTTTTGAGTGTACATTGAAGAGAAATGATTAATATGTCCACCAGAAAATGTACAGGGTGTTTATAGTGGCATTGTTAATATCAACCAAGATTATAAATAACCCAAATCTCCATTGTTAGGAGGAGAATGGATAATCAAGGGTAGTAGGGTAGTAAGTTAATGTGATGATATACAGCACATGAATCTAAAAATAATAATAATAATAAAATACTGATGCATGTAGTAATGTGGGTGTTTTCACAGATATTTTGGTGGCCAACACTCCCCCCCCCAAAAAAAAAGAGTATATAGAAATATGGAATAAACCAAAACCAGAAACCAAACTCACTGTGGTGGAAGCGGATGCAACTCACAGCGACCCCTCCTTGGGTTTCCGAGGCAGTATCATTATGGAAGTGATTGCCCAGTATTCCTTATAGAATAGGCAAAATTAATCAACGAGGAGAGAAGGCAGAATAGCGGCTATTTCTCAAGGAAGAAAGGACAACAAAGAAGCAGTACAAGGGAGCATTTAGGATTCTGAAAACGTCAATAGCGTCAAAAATATTTGATGAGAAAATATTTCAAGCCCAGAACACTATACCCAGCTAAAATATTATTCCAGTATAAAGGCAGAATGAAAGTACTTTTAGTCATGCTATGTCTCAAGAAACATATCTCCCATTTTTCCATTCTCAGAAAGCTACCAAAGGTTGTACTCTTCCATCAAGAAAAATAAGAGCATTAACAAATACAGAAAAAGACAACATCCAGAAAATAAGGAATTCAACATAGAGAAGAGATAAAGGAATAGTGAAGGGAGATCCCAAGATTATACCTATGCATGAGGCCAAGGGAAGAGGCAACACAGACTTACCTAGGAGTGAAGAAGGCACTAGGAGAGATGTTTCAAAACTATAAATGAAGTTGATAATGTTTGACCACTTGAATGGAACTTTGGGATGAATTAGTCAGTTAGGGGATGATTTGGTAATGTTGCTGTTATTGCTATGTGCTGTTGAGTCAGACCCGACTCATAGCGACCCCTCCTTGGGTTTCTGAGACAATATCACTACAGAAATATATTGCCCAAACTTTATAGGCACATAGAAAATACAGCCAGAATGCTCTTTGGAAGCAAAGATGGCAAGACTATGGCTTGCTTACTTTTGACATGCCATCAGGAGAGATCAATCACTAGAAAAGGATATCATGGTTGGTAAAGCAGAGGGCCAGCAAAAATGAGTGATACACTCAATGAGATGATTGACACAATGTCTACTACAATTAATTCAAACATACCAACTATCATAATAAAGATGGCACTAGGTCCAACTGGGCAATACTTTGTTTTGTTATAGAAAAGGTTGCCATGAGTCAGAGTTGACTCAATGGAACCTAGCACCCAGTGGCATCACTAGGAGGGTGAGAGGGGGTGTGGACCACACTAGGTGACATTGTCAGGGAGGGTGACAGCAAAATCACTCTCTAGACTGTCTATAAAATTTTTGTGCTGTGTTTCAACAGAATTTATTGATTTTTGTAAAAATATTTCTGTAGTTAGTTATAGCAACAAAACCAGTTTTCTTGTAAGCTCAGATTACATGTATCAATACACCTACAAGGCTAAAATTCTATAATAATTTACTTTTTGACCCTTCTAATGCTATCCAGTCAATGTTGTCATTATCATCCAATTACAGTGACAATTCTAATCACGTGGTTTCATCTGTACACCCTGAAGCATGCATCTTTGTTTTTGTTGCTGCCAGTGTTTTTATAATCACTGATGTTTACAAATTTTCTGGTATTTTAGTTACAATATTGTGGTAAGTAGCAATTTTGAACCTATACCAATAACTTTTTTGAGAAGGAAGTAGTAATTAAAGGGAAAGAAGAAAAATCAAAAAAGGCTTCCTCTCAGTTACTGATAATGTAGTACTAATACTGTACTGAATTATTAGTAACTAATGATGTAGTACTAATGTTTCAATGTAGAAACATTTCATAAAACAATTTTGTTGTTAGTATTCATATAACCTAAGAAATATTACATTTAAGCAATTTATAACTATATCTCATGTTATTCAATGATTAAAATTGTTAATAAATATTACTTTGGATTCTGCATGGTCTGATACAGAAGGAGGTCCATAGGGAATAACACCATGAGTTATCACACTGGATGACACCACCCCTAGTGATGTCACTACTAATAACAATAGCACAGAAAATAAATACATAAATAAAAGAAGCAATTATTAACTCCAAGAGGGGGAAAAA
>NW_006921766.1:62959-76614 GCF_000298275.1 Orycteropus afer afer | reverse complement strand
CTTCCGTAGTGATACTGCCTTGGAAACCCAAGGAGGGGTCGCTATGAGTCGGGGCCGACTCGACGGCACATAACAACAACAACAACAACAAAAGCTATGAACAATGCTCACTTGGTAAAATAAAACAGAATTTGAGTATTGATGCAACCAAATATTGGGATATTACTGTGATGGGAAGAAGCCCTGGTAGCACAATGGTTAAGTGCTCGGCTGCAAACTGAAAGGTTGTTAGTTTGAACTCACCAGACTCTCTGTGAGAGAAAAGACCAAGTAATCTGCTCCTGTAAAGATTTCAGCCTCAAAAATCTGTGGGTCAGTCTACTCTGTCATATACTCTGTCTATGAGTCAGAATTTATTCAGTGGCAAACAGCTGCTGTGGGAGTATGGGAAGAGGAACATTTTACATACTACCAGTCAATAGTACTCAAGAGAAAGTCCTTTCCCACACATAGGAAAACTATAGATAATATCTAAATGGAAAACTCAAGAAACAGCAGAATTCACACGTTATTTAGCAATTGTGAAACAAGTACAAGGAGAACTAAGAATGACTGTGGGGGTGGATGTTGGGAGTGAAGTGGTGAAGGGAAGACAGAGTTTGTAGCTATAGCAGATGGGGGCTCAGGAACTTCTGGACAGGACACCATTGTCTCAGTGAGGGCAGGGTCTGAGGAATGAGTTGGGAACCTGCTGGCACAAAATACTCCAAAACCAAGAATCACACTAAAGATACACAGATGAAGAGAGAGTAACCAAGATTTGTATAGACACATCAAGCTCATGATCCATCCAACCTGCCACTCAACCAACACATACATGCTCTATATTTTTTCCCCAACCTATCCAGGATCTCCTGCACTGATCTAGCTCTGAGTGGTTGACAGTGGTAGCCGGGCACCATCTAGCTCTTCTGGTATCATGGTCATACAGGCTGAGGACTGCATGGTCTACCTTGGACTAATTTTTTCCATTTGTCTTTGGTTTCTTCATTCTTCTTTGCTCTGGATGAGAAAAGACCCATCACTGCATCTACATGGCTGCTTTCAAGCTTTTAAGATCCTAGTCACTACTCATCAAAGTAGGATATAGAACAATATTTTTATGTGTGTGTGTGTGTGTGTGTATATATATATATATATATATATATCCTATATACAGAGAGAGAGACACACACATACACATAAAGCACATAAGGCAGGATAGATGGAACCAGAATAAATCTCTTTGGAAAACTATTCACCTCCAAAACCTCAACTCAGCAAAACCAAAATAACCAAATTCACTGCCATCAAGTCATTTCCGACTCATAGTGACCCTTTCTTGAGTTTCTGAGGCAGTATCTCTATGGAAGTAGATTGCCCAGTCTTCCTTCCAAGGAGTGACTGGTGAGTTTGAACTGCCAGCCTTCTGGTTAGCAGTCATATCCCTTAGGCACCACACCACCAGAGTAAAAGCATGGCTCAAATATTTTTCCACAACTTTTCTGGGGCCAAACATAAAACACAGGGAGAAAACAGTTCTGCAACATACTCACAAGTTATATGAGGGAAAAACTAATTTTAGAAAATAAACAGCTCTAATGAGGGTTCTGCAGCAACTGGCTCTAAACAACAATAAGGAAAGGGGAGACTTGTTGAATCTCTTGTTGGAATAAAACAAGCCAGGGAGGGATATAAAAGCCCCAACAGCCTAGAGCTCCTTACACACTCCCTCACTCACTCACTCATATACTCATTCACCTACTCCTACTCCCACCACTGCTACTGCAGAACCTGTGTTCCAGCTACATCTACCATGTCCATCTGCTCCAGCGACAGAAGCTATAGCAGCCACGTCTGCCTGCCCAGTGCCTGCACTGACTCTTCCTGGCAGGTGGATGACTGCCCTGAGAGCTACTGCGAGCCCTCCTCCTGTGCCCCCTGTTGCCAGTCTACCTGCTGTGTACCCACATGCTGTGCCCCAGGCCCCTGTCTGACCCTAATCTGCACCCCTGTGAGCTGTGTGTCCAGCCCCTGCTGCCAGGCAGCCTGTGGGTCCAGTCCTTGTCAATCCATCTGCACCAGTCCCTGTGAGCCCTCCTGCTGCCAGCAGTCTAACTGCCAGCCTGCATGCTGCACACCCTCCTGCTGTCAACAGGCCTGCTGTGTGCCTGTCTGTTGCAAACCCCTCTGCTGCAAGCCCATTTGCTGCAAGCTCATCTGTTGCAAGTTTATCTGCTGCTGCAAGCCCGTCTGCTGTGAGCCTGTCTGCTGTGGGACCAGCCCTTGCCCATCATCCTCATGCTGCCAGCCCTCTGACTGCACCCTGTCCTGCTGCAGACCATCCTCCTGTGTGTCCCTCATCTGCCAGCCCGTGTGCAAGCCTGCCTGCTGTGTGCCTGCCTCTTCCTGCTGTGCACCTGCTTCCTCCTGTGTGTCCCTGATCTGCCGCTCTGTGTGTCCCCACCCGGCCTGCTGTGGCACCTCATCTGGTCAGAAGTCTTGCTCCTGAGTTGATTCTCCTTCCTGTGCTCCTCCCTTTGCCCTCTTCTATAGCAGAACTTCCTCTTCTGTGTTATTCCTCTTCTGCCCTATGTGCAAGCCCTCCTGCTGTGTGCCCAACTCCTCCTGCTGTGCTCCCTCTCATGCTGCCAGCCCAGCTGCTACCACCCAGCCTCCTGTGTAACCCTTGTCAAATGACACTTATGCTTCTATCCAGCCTGCTATGGCCCCTTATCTGGCCAGAAGTCCTGCTGCTTAGTTGGTGCCCCTAACCTCTCAGAGCCAGCTGGACTCCATGATCCCTCAGCAAAAAAGCTGAAGTCACAGATACCAGGATTAAATTGCAAAGCAGAAGGCTGCGGTTCAAATCCTCCAGCCACTTCTCGAGAGGAAGATGGGGCAATCTACTTCAGTAGTGATACCACCTCAGAAACCCAAAGAGGGGTTGCTATGAGTCGGGTCCAACTCAACAGCAGTGAGTTTGGTTTTTTGGTTTAAGAGTTTAACTCTCCAGAAAAGACACCCACAGGCTGCTTCCTCTGTGGCACCAAGAATGCAAATGATGTCCTTTGTCCCTCAGGGTGGTCCGGTAAGCAGCTACCACAGCCACCCCAGAGCCTGAGCACAGGTCTAGAACATCATGCTGGCCCCATGTTCTGCCCTGCCATGCTCCAGTCCCTGTACATGCCTCATCCCAGCGAGCACCTGCCTTTCTGACCTAATAAACTCTCCTGCATTACACCCACAGGTCTCCTTTCTTCTCTGAGAGTAGCAGTAGTAGGGCCTGTGGGTGGGGCACATAAACATCAGGTCCACTGGGGGACTTCTGATTATACCATCTTGTGGTCTTTAAAAAGGAGAAAAGAGCCAGGAAGCACAAAGTCCAGGGACCTGGAGTGGACTGGAGCAGCCACCTCCACTCCCAGCTAAAGTCTCAGCTGACCATCTGGTCCTCTTAGTCATACACCCATATATCCCCGTCACACACACACACACACACACCCCTAACAAGGTCCTTCCTGTAGCAGTAGGCTGGGCGATTACATAAAATATAAATATGCCACTTTGATAACCAAGGTGCATCTGGGCCCAAACCAAACACACTGCCATCAAGTCGATTCCAACTCATAGCAACACTCATTGGGTTTCCAAGGCAGTAAGTCTATAGAAGCAGGCTGCCTCATCTTTCTTCTGCAGAGCGGCTGGTGGGTTCAAACCACCAAGCTATTGGTTGCAGCCAAATGCCTTTACCACTACACCACCAGAGCTCCTGGTACCTGACTTAAGCTTTGGTCTTTTTGTTGCCTTGTATGCATGCAAAAGTTGATCATAAAAAAGGATGAAAGAAATAGATACACTTGAATTGTGGTGTTGGTGAAGAATACGGAATACACCAGAGACTGCCAGAAGAATGAACAAGTCAAACTTAGAAGAAATACAACCAGAATGCTCCTCAGTAGCCAGGATGATGAGACTTCACCTTACTTACTTTGGACATGTCATCAGGAAAGACCAATTACTAGAAAAGGACATAAAGTTTGGTAAAGTAGGGGGTCAGTGAGAACAGGGAAACTCTCAGTGAGATGGACTGACACAATACACAATGGGCTCAATGACAACGAACTCAAACATACCAACAATCATGAAGATGCGGCTGGACCAGGAAGCATTTTGTTCTGTTATACATAAAACCACCACGAGTAGGAACTAACTCAACTGACAACTATAAGCAATTATAAGATGACATCTATTCTGGGTCATAACCTGTGGTAGATTGCATCAATGGCCCAATTCTCTACCCCTCCCTGTGGCCTTGCTGCCCCTCCTATGGGAAGTGAAGCACATTTCCCAATCCTTTGATTCAGTTTGGCCATGAAACCTCATGTTGTTGTTGTTATGTGCCATCAAGTCAGACCGAACTCATAGAGACCCCTCCTTGGCTTTCTGAGACAGTATCACTATAGAAGTAGATTGCCCAATCTTCTTCCTGAGGAGTGGCTGGTAGTAGGTTTGAACCACCAGCCTTCTGGTTAGCAGTCAAATGCCTTAGGCACTATGCTAGTAGGATATCAGCAAACATACTATGAGACTTAAAAGCACTTGTGTAATTGGGCGTGTTCTCCTCTTGTGCCTCTGCCATCATCATGAGAACATGTCTGGGCTCACCTGCTGGAAGATGAGAGATGCTTGGAACAAAGCCAATCACCTAGGTCATCCCAGCTGAGGCCATCCTAGATCAGCTGACAGCCTGCTAAGCCCAGACACATGAGCAAACCCAGCCACAATCCGCAAAGCTGTCTCTTCAACCACACCAAAGATGTAAGCAATGAATGCTCACAGTTTATGCCACTGAGGTTTGTGGGCTTTTGTTATGTGGCCCCATTTAAACAATTTTCTAGTTGTTGAAACCTGAAAGTATGTGCCTCTTAGAACTGATGACATATGGTATTTCCTTCCAAGGTAGTGCTGCAGTAACTAAGACAATTTGGCAAAAGTAAAACAGAGTAGAAAAAAATGTAACAAAGCCAGAGGAGAGATTAACACCAAATATGATAAACAGGAACATTTGGTACCAAAGGGCAGAGGCAAATTACCTGAAAAGCAAGGTAAGCATAGGTTTACTTGTTCTTATGATTAGTGAAGCCCATGTGAAATTGTTCACTATTGATTAGTAAGTAAGCACAAGTAAGCCTTTACTTACCTTACTTACTGAGTGCCGTGTCCCTGTCAAGGATTATAAATTTGAAAAGAGTGTGTAATTGGGAGAAAGAAAGATGCCTGCTATGCCTAGAAGCAAAATCTTGGATGTGGTGAAAAAACGTGAAATTCTTAACTATAGATTACTAAGTAAGCACAACCAAATCTGTGCTTAGCTTGCTTATTGGTTAATCCGACATTGCTATAGGGCACACATTTTCCTTGAAAATTTCTAACAGCCAAAAGCAGAGAAGATAAATGAGATAAATCACACTCTTCAATGGCAGAAGCACTGCATGGGCTCGGCTGAGAACATGAGAAACATGCCTTCATGGACTCTCCTATGGGGATCCTGTGTAAGTAGGGTTATACCTGTATCCCATACCCTTGCCTGTGGGGCACTCTGCCCAAGCTCCACAGTTTGCTACCTGAATTCAAGGACCATGACCCACCAAAAAATTAACAATAGCACCTCTAGGGAAATTCTTGGCAACACAAACCCAGAAGTCATAGAGACCTAGGGAACAAGTCTGCCTGTGGGTGGACTGGCACCATGATTGTCCTGCTAACTGGCCCTTGGAAGCAGATCGCGTTCAGAAGTCTGGCTCTAGAGATGTCAACCAGTCTTCACAGCCAAAGATCCAGCTTCAATAATCAGCAAAATGAAAGTGAAATACAGACTCTCAGACATACAAAAGCTGAAAGAATTCACCAGCAGACTTGAACTACACGAATTGTTCAGAGGAGCCCTTAGGCAGAAAGAAAATGATACCAAATGAAAACATGGCTGATCTACAAAAAGACATACAGAGCACCAGAGATAGCATATGGGTAACTATAGAAGATTTCCTGCTTAGTAGTAAAAGTATAAGATTTCTTTCTTATTATTTAAATCCTTTTAAAGACTATTTAAACAAAACTAGTAACAACGTATTGTGGCATGTAAAACATAATAAAAGTAAAATGCATAACAGAAACAGCACAAAGATTTGAAGGGGAGGAAGGGAATAGACTATTGTAAAGCTCTTATACTATACAATAAGCAGTACAATATTACTGGAATATAGACTAGAATAAATTAAAAATGCAAACTATAACCTTAAAATTCAAAACAAAGTACACTAAAGTATAAAATTAAGAGTTATAGCTAATAAGCCAACAAAAGAAAAAATGTGGAATAATAAAAAAAATATATTCAATTGATTGAAAAGACAGTAGAAAGAGAGGGAAAGGGGAAAAATAGTCAATATAAATAGAAAAGAAATAGTAAAATGATAGCTAGAACCTGCAAAAATGGTGTGGCAGAGTCATCTGACCTCTAATTTTACAAGGGAAAGAAAATCATTATTTGCATCAACAGCTTACGGCTGACTTCTAGGAGGTAGTGGTCATATTTGCTTCTACCTTCCAATATTTTTACCAGTTCTGACATTGTCCCTGCCATAGCACTCTCCATTTCTCTGATGGGTTCCATAATTCATTGCAATGGCCATAGAGAACTCAGACTGTACTCACAATTATAGGACTATTAGAGAAGTGTTGTTGTTTTTGTTATGTGCCGTCGACTTGGACCTGACTCATAGCGACCCCTCCTTGGGTTTCCGAGGCAGTATCACTATGGAAGTAGATTGCCCCATCTTCCTTCCGAGGAGTGGCTGGTGGGCTTGAACCGCCAGCCTTCTGGTTAGCAGTCAAGTGCCTTAGGCACTATGCTAGAGAAGTAACAGGTTACAATTCAGGCTCAGGAGCATTCAGAACAGAATTCTCCGATCAGGACACCCTCTTCTCACCCATGCCTGTGGGCTGGTCTCTCTCTGGCCCTCAGCCCCTTGACCTGGCCTGGCCCTGCTCAGGCAAGTGTCACAAAGCTCTTTTAGCTCTGCAGATAAGAGCCCAGAGGTACCCAATTCAGTCTAAGTCTCCACCCAAAGGTTCTCAGCTCTAGCTCTGTGGGTTGACAAAACTAGCTCCCCTAAGTGCCCAGAGGCACCTTACTCAACCAGCAGGACTTAAGCCTGAAGTGCTCAGCTTTTCCTCACATAGTATTTGAATAATACTATGAAAGAACTTGACTAATTCAACATTTAAAGAACACTCCCCCCAACAACAGAATACTCAATCTTTTCAAATGCATTCAAAACATTTACCATATCTTGGGCTACTAAACAAATCTCAATCAACTTTAAAGGATTCAAATCATAAAATGGGTATTATCTGACCATGATGGAATAAAGTTAGAAAGATTAACAGAAAGATCTCTGGAAAATCCTATATATTTAGAAACTAAACAACATCTTTCTAAAAGACTCAGAACTCAAAGAAGAAAGAAAAGGAGAAATTAGAAAATATTTTTAACTGTATGAAAATGAGAACAGAGCATATCAAAAGTTGAGGGATACTGCTAAAACGATATTATAGAGAAATTTATAGCAGTAAACACCTATGTTAGAAAAAAGAAAAGAAAGTTTTCAAATGTCTGGCCTGAGTTTACACCTTAAGAACACAAAAACCAACTTCCCTGCCTTCAAGTTAATTCCAACTCATCACGACCATGCTGGACAGAGTAGAATTGCCCCATAGGGTTTCTGTTGGAGAAAGTACAGAGGGAATGCTCCTTAGAAGGAAGAATGTTATAATAACTTCTAAGCCACAGTCAAACATCTTGAGCGAGTGAGTTGCTGGGTCTGCAGGTTTAGGACCATGGTCACAGGGGACATCAGGCTCAATTGGCATAACATACTACATAAAAACATTGGTCTACATCCTACTTTGTTGAGTAGTGATTGGGGTATTAATAGCTTTGTAGCAGCCATCTAAGATGCAACAATTGGTCTCTCATCAACTAGAGCAAAGAAAAATAAAGAAAATCAACAATACATGGAAACAACTAGTCCAAGGGACTAATGGACCATGGGAACCTCAGCTTGCATGACTCTGACACCAGAAGAACTAGATGGTGCCCAGCTGTCACTGCCAATCACTCAGAAAGGGATTACAACAGGAGAAAAAAAATGTGTAACAAAATTCAAAATCATAAAAAAGACAAGGCTTATTGGTCTGATAGAGATTGGTGAAACCTGAGTCCATGGCCCCTACACTCTTTGAGCCTGGAATTGAAATCATTCCCATGGTTCCCAGCTAAATAATGGGCATACAAGGTGAAATATTACACCAGGTAAGTACACTCCTTAGAACAATCAACCATGAGAGATCAGAAGAGGAGCATTTGCAAGGGGAGATAGCTCAGGGAATGCATAGGAAAGAAAGACAATGGGAAAAGGTAACCACAGGAAGGAAGTGGGAAAAGAGCTGTTACATTGTGGAGACTGCAATCAATGTCATGAAAATGTGCATGGAGGAGCTCTGGTGGCATAGTGCCTAAGGCATTTGACTGCTAAGCGGTTAAAAAAAAACCACCAGCCACTCCTCGAAAGGAAGATTGAGCAATCTACTTCTGTACAAATACTGACTCAGAAACCCAAGGAGGGGTTTCTATGAGTTGGAATCCCACTCAACAGCAGTGAGTTTGATTTTTGTTTTGTTTTTTTTTTTTTAATTTACTCTAAACTTTTACACAAACTACAATTCAAAAAAGAAGAAGAAGTAAGAATGTCCAGACTTCGTCTCACGTACTTTGGTCATGTTGTCAGAAGGCGCTGGCCCCTGGAGAAGGATATTGTGCTTGGTAAAGTAGAGAGTCACCAAAAAAAGGGGAAGACCCTAAAAGAAATGGATTTGACACAGTCGTTGTGACAATGGGTTCAAGCATAGCAAATATTGTGAGGATGGCACAAAACTGGGAAGTGTCTTGTTCTACTGTTGCAAAAGGGGAAGGAAGGTGGCATCTTCTGACCTCCTCTAACTACTTAAGAGGAGGACAGAATCACCATCAGCAGCCCAATGCCTGCTCCTATGAAGCCAGACATGCTGCCACCTTCCAGCCCTCTTACTAACCTTGACACCAACCATTCCTCTCACAGCAGCCACAACCTCTATGCTGGGTTTAATAATTCACTGCAGTGGCCACACAGAACTCAGATTATGGAGTTTATTAAGGAAGCAACAGGCTACAATTCAAGGTCAGGAATGCCCTCAGTTTCTCTCGACCATCTCTCAGCCAGTAGTAGTCTCTCTCAGTCTCTCTCAGTAGCACATCTTTCTCTCGGCAGTGCATGTCTCTTGCATCTCTCTCTCTCTCTCAGCAGTGCGTTTTCTCTCAGCAGCACATTTTTCTTAGCTGGCAGTCAGAGAGAGACCCCTTCTGCCTTTAGGAGGGCTCCTTTTGAGCCTGAAAGAGTGGCCAAAACCAACCAATCCCAACATCAGAGTTCTACACACCTGAGAGAGAGATAACTTCCTAGAAAAATACTTCATGTTGCTCCCAACAGAAATACCTCAAGTGGATAACTTTAACAATCAGGAGCTACTCAGTTGCTCATAGCAAATTCCACAATGGAGTTTAAAAAGACTATGGCTGAAAAGCCATACTATGTAATTTACTACACCACAATTGTACATAGGATCCCTTTGAGTTAGAGTCCACTCGATGGCACCTAACAACAACAAGAGCAACGTAGAGTTTCCAAGGCTGTAAATCTATATGATATAGGCTGTCATATTCTTCTCCTTTGGAGTAGCTGAAGGGTTCAAATCCATGACCAATTACTTTAAACACTGCAACCTTGGTTCCTCCACTTTAAGAAAATGGGGGTGGTGAGAACAAAGTAAACCAAAAGAAGAAAGGAAATAATAAAAATCAGGCCAGAAATAAATGAAATAGAAAACAATGTTGTGATAGTTGGAGCTGTGTGTCAACTTGGCTGGACCACCATTCTGTGTGGTTTAAGCAATTGTGATATGGGTTATTGTTTTGAGCAGGTAATCCATTGAAAGGGAGTTTCCCTAGGGGTGTGGCCTGCTTCCAATATATTTATGGACATCCTGGGGAAAGAAACACTCTTCTGTGGATCAGGATCCTGTTGTGCTGCCTACAACTGTCTGTGAGCGAACAATCCACCATTCAGCCTGGAGATCTTGGATTCGTCATTCTTTGGAGTCAACAGTTTGTATGCTGCCTGCCAACCTTGAGCTCGTCAGGCCCTGCAGCTGCACAAGTTGGGAAAAGCCTCCAGCATGATGTTTGATGCAAGAACTTTAGACTTGCCAGCTTCTACAAGTGTGTGAGCCATTTTCCTAAGATAAATTTCTCTTTCTCCATATGTATATATAAGCTTTACTGGTTTTGCTTCTCTAGAGAACTCAGCCTAACACAAATGTTGTTGTTGTTATGTTGTCGTTAGGTGCTGTCGAGTCATCTCCCACTCATAATGACTTTAGATACAACAGAACAAAACACTGCCCGGTCCCGTGTCATCTTCATGATCCTTGCTATACCTGAGCCCACCGTTGCAGCCACTGTGTCAATCCATCTTGTTAAGGGCCTTCCCCTTTTCTGTTGACCCTCCACTTTACCAAGCATGATATTCTTCTCCAGAGAATGGTCCCTTCTGACAACATAACCAAAACAGGTGAGGCAAAGTCTGGCCATTCTCACTTCCAAGGAGCGTTCTGGCTACACTTCATCCAGAACAGAATCGTTACTTCTTTTAGCAGTCCATGGTATTCTCAGTATTCTTTGCCAAAACCACAACTCAAAAGCATCAAATCTTCTTTGGTCTTCTCTATTTATTGTCCAGGCTCTCACATGCATATGAGGTGACTGAAAAATACGATGGCCTGGGTTAGACACACCTTAAGTCTTCAAGGAGACATCTTTGCTCTTCAGTGCTTGAAAGAGGTCTTTTGTAGCAGATCTGCCCAATGCTGCCCAATGCAATATGTCTTCTGATGTCTTGACTGCTGCTTCCATTGGTGCTGACTGTAGAACCAAGTAATATGAAGTCCTTGACAACTTCAATCTTTTCTCCATTTATCATGATGCTGCTTATTGGTCCAGTTGTGAAGATTTTTGTTTTCTTTATATTGAGGTATAATCCATACTGCAGACTGTAGTCTTCAATCTTCATCAGCAAGTGTTTCAATTCATCCTCACTTTCAGCAAGCAAAGTTCTGTCGCCTGCATATTGCAGGTTGTTAATGAGTCTTCCTCCAATCCTGATACCCCATTCTTCTTCATATAATCCAGCATCTCAGATTATTTGCTCAGCATACAGATTGAATAAGTATGGTGAAAGGTTAGAAAACAACAGAGAAAATCAATGAAATGAAAGATTCCTTCCTTAACATGATAACATCGATCAACTGAGCAATTTTACCCTCTCCAACCAGAGTGACCATCAAAAAAGAGAGAGAAAGAAGACAAATTATCAATATCAAGAATGAGAGAGGTGACATTATCAGAGACTCTACAGATATTAAAAGGACAATGAGAGAACATTATGAACAAGTGTGTGCCAATAAATTTGACAACTTAGGTGAAATGGCCTCACAAAGTGTTGGGACAGAAGATGAGAGTGTTACTGCATACGCAAGGACATCTGCTATCCTACACAGGAACTTCTTCCACAGGATTGTCCCTTCTTTTTGGGTTTACTACCTGCACTAGCATAGTGGCTAAAGCACTTGACTGCTAACCAGAAGGCTGGTGGTTCAAACCCACCAGCCACTCCTCGGAAGGAAGGTTGGGCAATCCTACTTCCGTAGTGATACTGCCTCGGAAACCCAAGGAGGGGCCGCTATGAGTCGGGGCCGACTCGACGGCACATAACAACAACAACAACAACAACCTGCACTAAAGCTCTCAGTGAAACTTCCTGCACCAGAGAGTCCTGGTGAGTCACTTCTAGAAGCACATCAGCCCTCACACCCTCTTTGACATGAGTTTCTCTAGTCTGACAAGCCCAGAGCCCCCAACAACTGTGTACAAGGGGCCATGCCAGGTGCTCATCAAAGAACATTTAGGATAAGGATATGTGTTTCTTGTGCAATCAACACAGCACCCACCCAGACACCCTAAAAGGGAGACCTGTTTGCAGACATAAAGCCTTTCTTCCACAACTTTATGTTCTGGAGCCAAAGATAGGCTAGGATGGGGCAATAAAACTCCAAAATACATTCAGTTTCACAGGGCAACCAACATGTCATAGAAAAAAACACTAATGTGGCATTAATAAGAGTTCTCTAGCCTCCAAACAACAAAGAAGAGAGACTTGTTGAGCCTCCTGCTGGGACAACATAGAGATATAAAAGCGCCAACAGCCCAGAGGTACTCACACATTCACTCACTCACTCATTCACAACCTCAGTCCAGCTTACCTGCTCCCACATCCACCATGGCTGACACCTGCTACTCCAGGACTTGTGTTCTAGCTGCATCCACCATGTCCATCTGCTCCAGTGACAGAAGCTATGGCAGCCACATCTGCCTGCCAAGTGCTTACACTGGCTCTTCCCGGCAGGTGGACGACTGCCCTAAGAGCTGCTGTGAACCCTCCTGCTGCACCCCCACCTGCTGTCCCCAGCCCTCTACCTAGGCCTTGTCTACACCCCTGTGAGCTGTGTGTCCAGCCCCTGCTGCCAGACAGGCTGTGGATCCAGTCCTTGTCAATCAACCTGCACTACTTCCTGTGAGTCGTCCTGCTGCCAGCAGTCTAACTGCCAGAGCCCATGTGCTGCACATCCTCCCCCTGCCAATAGGCCTGCTGTGTACCTGTCTGCTGCAAACCCATCTGCTGCAAGCTTGTCTGCTGCAAGCCCATCTGCTGTGAGGCTACCCTCTGCCCATCCTTCTCATGCTGCCAGCCCACTGGCTATTCCCCCTCCTGCTTCAGACAATCCTCCTGTGTGTCTCTCATCTGCCAACTGGTGTGGAAGCCTGCCTACTGTGGGCCTGCCTCCTCCTGCTGTGCACCTGCTTCCTCCTGCGTGTCCCTGATCTGCCACCCCGTGTGTCCCAACCCAGCCTGCTGTGGCACCTCGTCTGGTCAGAAGTCTTGCTCCTGAGTTGATGCTCTTTCCTATGCTCCTACCTTTTCCTCATTCTACTGCAGACCTTCCTCTTCCATGTCCTTCATCTGCTGCCCTGTGTGCAAGCCCACCTGCTATGTGTCCCCCTCCTCCTGCTGTGCCCCCCTACTGCCAGTCCAACTGCTGTTGCCCTCCTTCTGTGTGAACCTTGTCTGCTGGCCCTTGTGCTCCCTTCTACTTGCTGTGGCCCCTGGCCTGGCCAGAAGTCCTTCTGCTTAACCGGTGCCCTTAACCACTCAGGGCCAGCTGGACCCCAGGGTCCCTCAGCAAAGGAGCTGAAGTCACAGATACCAGATTTAGCCCCCCTTGAGCATTTAGCTCTCCAGAAAGGACACTCACAGGATGCTTCCTCTGTGACACCAAGAATGTAAGTGATGTCCTTCATTCTTCAGGGTGGTTCTGTATGTTGCTACCTGTGGTGGTTATGTTTTTGTGTCAACTTGGCTGGGCCTGGTTGAGTGGCTGGGCAGCTGGTGGTAGTTATTCCCCAT
>NW_006921766.1:58540-62514 GCF_000298275.1 Orycteropus afer afer | reverse complement strand
TAGAGCCTGGCACTTTGAACTTGGACTTAAAGCCTCCAAATTGTAAGAATAAACTCCTATTTGTTAAGGCCATCCCATTTGTGGTATATATTCTTGTCAGAGTGGCACTAGGTAACCAGAACACTACCACAGCCACCCCAGAACCTGACATAGGTCTTGAACATCATGCTGGTCCCGTGTTCTGCCCTGCCATGCTCCAGTCCCTGTACATGCCTCATCCCAGTAAGTACCTGCATTTCTGACCTAATAAACTCTCCTCCATTACACCCACAGGTCTTTTTTCCTCTCTGAGAGTAGCAGTAGTAGGGCCTAGGGGTGGGGATGCATAAACATCAGGTCTACCAGGAACTTCTGAGGACACCATCCTGTAGTCTTTCAGGAGAAAAGAACCAGGAGAACACAAAATCAGAGACCTGGAAGTAGACTGGAGCAGCCACCACCATTCCTGGCTAAAGTCTCAACTGACCACATGTTCCCTTTGCTCCTCCTCCCTTACCCCCTCCCTTACACAAAGGTACCAAGCCCTCTCCTCCAGCAGCAGGCTGAGCAGTAGCCAAGCATGCTGTGGTTAACCAATAAGGTAGGCTAGCTTTGCTGGAATCCACTTGCACAACCCCTCTTCCATGGCAACCACAGTCCCCCTTCTTAGGTGGGGGTCCTGGGGATATTGTAAATACAGTGTTGCATGGATTGCAGGATGCTGTTCTGATGGCTTCAGAGGTTCCTCCCCCCCCCCCCATCTTTCTGCCAAGACCCTGCTACAGCATAGCTGACACCAGCCCCAGCTGCCACACCCTGGGATTCACCATTCATCGACACCAGGCCCACCTTCCCCCACTGCTCTCACCAATTGGCTGAGCACAGCAGAGGTCCTAGCAGGGCCATCTTGTTGGAAACAGGTCTCCTCATATGGCCTGCTTGGGGTCCTCTCAGAATGGCACCGTCGTCTGAGACTCCTCCAACCCAACATCTTCCCTTCCTCTCTCCTTTTGCAGGTGTCATATGTGCATTGCTGTTTTGGGTTCTTCATACTTTCTCCTGCTCCCTTGCCCCTTAACATGGACATTTCCTCCCAAATAAAGCCCTTTCACATTTAACCCTGACTTGGCAGCTGCTTCTGGGAGAACCCAAACTAACTTGTGCACCATTGTCTTTTGTACCACTAAAAAAAAAAGGTTTAAGGGGGGGAGGAAAAAAAAAAAACCTACCCATTAAACTGAGCCAATGCTCAATCAATAACTCTTATATGAAAAAAGTTGCACCAAACTCTTATTGCCTTGAAATTACATCAGTCTATTCTGACAATTGGCAAATTCTGCCTTTGCACGTCTCTCTATTAAAAAACATAGTAGCTTTTTTTCTCCAGGTCCAAGATGGTGGACTAGGCAGACACACTGACACACTATCTAGACCTTGTACAACAAAGGCTGGAGAAGAACAAGGGAAACAGCTACAGATAATTTTCCTGGATCCCAAAGCTTCAAGAAATAGGATAAAGAAGTAGAACAAATACTCATGAGAGGGAGAGACTGAACAAAATCAATTAACAAGGAGTGGTAAACTACTAACAGGAACAGCCCAGGCCATTTTGAATTACTGCAAGCAGCGTTCTGATCAGAGCAGGAACCAGATGACTGGCTCCAATTGTCTGGACTGTACTGACACTCCATTGGTGATCAGGTGACCAGAGAAGTGTATCCATTCCCCTTACCCTGCACAACCTCCCAGTGACCAGAAATGCATCTCTCCTCTCTGTTCCCCCCTACCCCTGCACTGGCCAAACTCCCCCCAAGGCCAGTGCCACTTTTTTTTTTCTTTTTAATCTTTCTCCTTAGTGCTTCCATCCTTCTGTCTTCCCAAAGAGCAAGAACTCCTCCCCAGCTGTCCACACAGGGAGTAGTTCCTGTCCTCACCCCACCCTGGTTGGAAGTGCTCACTCTGCCCCACGCATGTTTGGTGGGTAGCACTTTCCACAGTACTGTGCTGCTTTTAAGGAGCTCTGGTGATGTAGAGCCTAAGGCATTTGCCTACTAAACAGAAGGTTGACTGTTCAAATTCATCAGCTATTCTGCATGTAATGATTTACTGCCTTGGAAACCTAATGGGGGTAGCTGTGAGTCAGAAATGACTTATGGCAGTGGGTTTGGTTTGGGTTTAGTGTTGCTTTCATTCTTTTTTCCATTTTCCTTCTTTTTTACTTTTACTTAGTCTTTTTTTCTTCTCCCCCTTGTTTCCCTTTTATTTTCTTTAGCTTTTTAAATTGTTCTCCCATCTTTTCTTTCTTTTTGTTTGTGTCTCTATGTCCATGGTCATCAGTACTGTACCACCTCTCTGTAGAAGGCAATGTGAATCTCCTGGAGTGAATTCCTTGTTCCTGCTGCAGTTGTGCTTGGCAGCTAACACTTGCAGCAGTTTCTCTCTCTCTCTCTCTCTTCATTTACTTTGTTCCAGTGTTCTCAGTCCTTTCCTCTTCCCTCTTCCCCCACCCACACACCATTATTTTTATCCTTTCCTTCTTCATACTTTTTTGTTTTTCATCAGGCTGAGTGAATACCTTGCCTCCCACCACCCCTACCTTCAGTAGTGTCACCCCTGACTCCACATTCAGTGGTGTATGTCCCTGCAGAGAAAGTGCCACATTTCTACCACAATCAAGTTTGATGGCTATAACTTACCACTTGTTTCTTATTTGTTGTTGTTTTTCTTCCTCTGCTCTTTTTTCTTTTCCCTCTTTTTCCTTTTTCATCTTCTTATGTCTTCCCTCTTCCTCCCTGCTTTTTTCCCTTTTTTTAATCTTTTCTTTCTTTTTCCTTCCTCTCCTATGTGCCACCACCCCCTTTTTTTTCTATTTTTTTCTAGCAGTTGGGAGACAATGACCCTACCCAATCATACATGACCACACCTACTACCCCACCCATTGGGCAAATGTCACCAGTCACTCCAGTACTACTGGACCAATGACAGATAGCAACCAACACCCATCCAGCTTCCTTCAGCTGCTCTGCATAATCAGTGATCAGAGACTCATGCTAACTCTTCCATTTGCTAGCAAATCATCCCAGAGACAGGTAGACAGTGAACAATGCTGCCAGACTGCCAACCAGAGTCACACAACCACCCTGTTGTCTGAGCATATTAAACAAAACAAAAACTCAAGGTGAAGTAAACAAACATATAATCAACAAATTAATAAAATAACATTACAGTGTCTCAGAGAGAACAGACAAACACAAATCACACATATACACAAAAACTGGACATGATGCCTCAAACACGGGAGCAAAGTACAGGGCCAGAAAATCTTCCAGAAGAAGATACAGTAGCGGAATTCCCTGATAAGAAATTCAAAATAATTATATTTAGGTACCTTCATTGCCTTGAACAAAAGCTCAAGGAAAACACACAAAAAACTCAAGAAGAATTTTTTAAAAATACAGAAAAGAGACAAAATAAATGGAAAGATAGAAAACACAAAAATGCCAAATAGAAATCCAAAAGATTAATACTAAAATTTCAGAAACAGATAACACATTGGAAGAACAAATGAGTACAACTGAATCAATGGAACATAGAATTAGCAAGATTGAAGACAAGTCTCTTAACACTGATCTATTGTAGGAACAATCACAAAATAAGAATTAAATGAAATGAAGAAACTTTAAGATTCATTTGAGACACTATAAAGAGGACTAATTTACATGTGACTAGAATTCCACACCAAACATGCAATCAGGATGTGTTAATTTTCACTGGTGACTGGAATGCAAAAGTTGGAAATAAAGAAGAATCGCCAGTAGTTGGAAAATTTGCCCTTGGTGACAGAAATAATGCTGGAACTCGTATGGTAGAATTTTGCAAGACCAACGACTTGTTCATTGCAAACACCTTTTTCAACAACACAAACGGAGGCTGTACACGTGGACTTCACCAGATGGAACACACAGGAATCAGATTGACTACATCTGTGGCAAGAG
>NW_006921766.1:45452-56025 GCF_000298275.1 Orycteropus afer afer | reverse complement strand
GGCTGGCGCAGGATTGGGCAGTGTTTCGTTCTGCTGTGCATGGGGTCGCTATGAGTCGGAAACGACTCGACGGCACTTAACAGCAACAACAACAAGAATTCCAGAACAGGAATAGACAAAAGAAAAAAAATCAGAATCACTGTGAAAATTGCCAAAGATTTGTTGGAAGGAAACTTCCCCAATATCATGAAATATGAGAAGATACACATTCAAGAAGCTCAATGAAGCCCAAATAGAATAGACCCCAAAAGAAAGTCACTGAAACATGTCATAATCAAACTTTCCAAAATCAAAGACAAAGTAAACATCTTAAAAGCAGCTCAGGAAAAATGAAAAGTTACCTACAAAGCAGAACCAATAAGACTAAGCTCTGATTTCCTAGTAGAAACCATGCAGACAAGAAGGCAGTGCGATGACTTATAAAAAATGCTGAAAGAAAAAAGTTGCCAACCAACAATTTTATATCCAGTGAAATTGTCTCTCAAATAAGAAGGTGAAATTAGGACATTCTCAGATAACATAAAGTAAGCGATTTTGCAAAAAACAGACCAACCTTATAAGAAATGCAAAAGGGAGTCCTCTGGACAGAGAACCACCAATGCAGACAACAGCCAGAGATTAAGATATATGGCAACATCATCTGGAAATCAACCCAGAAAAAAAGAACTATCAAAAATAAAATAAATCTACAAGGTGGAAAATAAGGAACCAGAGATACCAATTTGTATATGATGATAACTACAAAGCAAAGAAGAGGGAATAAATGATGTAGTCACAGAATTTCCAAAAGGACAGGCAGTCCAGATGATATAAACATAAAAGGGACTGCTTTAATCTTGTGAAGAAAATGATAAATTACAGTGTAACCTCAAAGAATATTAATAAACCTCACAACAAAAATTAAAAAAAAAAAAACCGATAGTAAACACCAAAACAATAGCAATGACAGAAATGATTAAAAAAAAAAAAAAACAACTGTAAACAAAATTAGTTCAGCACAGAAAAATATATGGAGCAAAGAAACCATCAACACCACATATAAAAACACAGGAAAATGGTATTGTAGTTGTTTGGTGCCATCAAGTCATCTCTGACTCATAGTGACCCTATACACAACAGAAGGAAACACTGCCCAGTCCCACACCAGCTCCATGATCCTTGCTGTACTTGAGCCCATTGCCACAGCCACTGTGTCAGTCCATCTCATGGAGGGCCTTCCCCTCTTTCGTCGACTCTCCTCTTTACCAAGCATGACATCCTTCTCCAGGGAATGGTCCCTTCTGACAATATGACCAAATTAGGTGAGACAAAATCTGGCCATTCTCACTTCCAAGGAGCATTCCAGCTGCACTTGTTCCAGGACAGTTTTGTTAGTTCTTTTAGGAATTCATGGTACTTTCAGCATTCTTCACCAGCACCACAACTCAAAAGCATCAACTCTTCTTTGGTCTTCCTTATTCATTGTCCAGCTCTCACATGCATATGAGGTGACTGAAAATACCATGGCTTGTGTCAGGTGCACCTTAGTCCTCACAGAGATATCTTTGCTCTTCAGCACTTGAAAGAGGTCCTTTGTAGCCAGTTTGCCCAGTGGTGGTGTAGTGCCTAAAGCATTTGACTGCTAACCAGAAGGTTGGCAGTTCAAACCCACTAGTTGCTCCTCAGAAGGAAGGCTGGACAATCTACTTCTGTAGAGATAACACCTTGGAAACCCAAGGAAGGTCACTGTGAGTCGGATCCGACTCGGGGGTTAGTGAGTTTGGTTTGATGTCCTGACTGCTGCTTCCATTGGTGTCGATTGTAGAACCAAGCAATGTGAAGTCTTTGACAACTTAAATTGTTTCTCCATTTACCTTAATGCTACTTATAGGTCCAGTTGTGAGGATTTTTAGTTTCCTTTATATTGAGATGTAATCCATACCGCAGACTGTTGTCTTCAATCTTCATCAGTAGGTGCTTCAAGTCATCCTCACTTTCAGCAATCAAAGTTGTGTCATCAGTGTATCACTGGTTGTTAATGAATCTTTCTCCAATCCTGATGCCATGTTCTTCTTCATATAGTCCAGTTTCTCAGATTATTTGCTCAGCATACAAATTGAATAAGTATGATGAAAGGATACAACCTTGACACTCTCCCTTCTTGATTTTAAACCATGCAGCATCACCTTGTTCTGTTTGAACAACAGCCTCCTGGTCTATGTACAGGTTCCTCATGAGTACAATTAAGTGTTCTGGAATTCCCATTCTTCTCAATGTTATCCATAATTTTTTATGATCCATACAATCAAATGCAGTTGCATAGTCAATAACACACAAGTGAACATCTTTCTGGTATTCTTTGCTTTCAGCCAAGATCCTCTGACATAAGCAACGATATCCCTCATTCCACATCCACAGAAAAATGACAGCTGCAAATTCATACTTATCAATAATTACATTGAATATAAATGGATTAACTGTACCAGTCAAGAAACAGAAAGTAGCAGAATGATAAGAAAATATGATCCATCAATATACTGTCTACAAGAGACACACCTTAGACACAAAGACAAAAATAAACTGATAATCAAAGGGTGAAGAAATATATATCAAGAAAATGACCACAACAACAACAAAAAAGCAGGAGTAGCAATATTTATTTCTGAAAAAATAGGCTTTAAGGCAAAAGAGACAAGGAAGGAAACTATACAATGAATTAAGGATCAGTAGAACAAGAGGACATAACCATAGTAAATATCTGCACACCCAATCACAGAGCCCCAAAATATATAAATCAAACTTTAACAGAACTGAAAGGAGAAATAAACATTCCCCCTTAAGAGCAGGAACCAGACAAGGATGCCCTTTATCACCACTCCTATTCAATATTGTATTGTATTGTATTGTATTGTAATAAGGCAAGAAAGGAAAGAAAAGTCATTGAAATTGACAAAGAAGTAAAACTATCTCAGTTTACAAATGACATGATTCCTACATGTAGAAAATCTTAGAGACTCGGACAAGAAAACTACTGGAACTAATAGAAGGATTCAGTGTCAGGTTGCAAGATCAACATATCAAAATCAGTTGGATTCCTCTACACTGACAGAGAGAACTCTGAAGTGGAAATCAGGAAAACAATACCATTTTTAATAGCCACCCAAAAGATCAAGTACTTATGCATAAATCTAGCCAGAGGGTCAAAAGACCTATACAATGAAAACTGTAAAACACTACTACAAGAAACCAAAAGAGACCTAAATAAGTGGAAGAATATACCACACTCATGGTAGGAATAATTAACATTGTGAAAATAACAATACTACCAAGTGCAATCTACAGGTACAGTGCAATCCTGATCCAGATTCTATCATCATTCTTTAAAGAGACAGAAAAGCTAATAACCATCTTTATACAGAAAGGCAAAGAGACCTTGGATAAGCAAAGCTCTACTAAAAAAGAGAATAAAAAGCAAGAGGTCTCCCACTCCCTAATCTCAAAACTTACTATAGAGCCACAGCAGTCAAAACAACCTGGTATTGATAGAGCTACAGTCACATAGACCAATGGAACGGAATTAAGAACCCAGAAGTAAATCTGACCACTTATAGACAGCTGATTTTTGGCAAAATGCTGAAAATCATTAGATGGAGAAGAGATACTCTCTTTAACAAATGGTGCTGGTTAAAATGGAGATCCACTTGCAGAAAAATGAAACAGGATTCATATCTCACACCATATATAAAAACTAACTCTAGATGGATCAAAGACCTAAATGTAAAACCCCAAACTATAAAGATCATCAAAAAATAACTAGGGGCAAACAGGGAGAATAATAAATGGCCCAAATACACTATCAAATATAATTAAAAATGGACAAACAGCAGAAGACAAACTAGATGATTGGGACTTCCTAAAAATTACACATTTATGTGCATCAAATGACTTCTCTAAAAGAGTAAAATGAGAACTTACAGACTGGAAAAAAATATTTGGCAATGATATATCAGACAAGAGACTAATCTCCAAAATTTATAGAAAACTTCAACACCTCAATGACATCAAAAAAAGACAAACAATCCAATTTAAAAAATGAGCAGGGGACATGAACAGACACTTCACCAACAAACAGCCAACAAACACATGAAGAAATGCTCAAAATCATTAGCCGTTAGAGAGATGCAAATCAAAACAACAATGAGAGATCATCTCATACCAATATTAATGTTCTTGTTGTTGTTATGTGCTGTCGAGTTGGACCCGACTCATAGCGATCCTTCCTTGGGTTGCCGAGGCAGTATCACTACGGAAGCAGACTGCCCAACCCTTCCGAGGAGTGGCTGGTGGGTTTGAACCACCAGCCTTCTGGTTAGCAGGCAAGTGCCTTAGGCACTATGCTACCAGAGGTCCTACCAATATCAGTAGCAAAGTACAAAAAATAAAAGAATATATACTGGTGAGGGTGTGAAAACATTGGAATGCCTGTACAGTGCTGGTGGGATTGTATATAAGTCATTATAACCATTCCTTCAAAAATGAATAGGTGCTCCATCAATATCAAGTTATGGCATGTTGGTCTGGTTACACACTTTTATACATAAATAATCACTTTTCCTTTTAATGCTGAATTGTATTGAAATTATTTGAAAACATTTTAAACTGCAATTAAACTCAATACCTGTAGTAGCACAAGCTCTGTAAGTTGACGGCTAAGCCAAGTTCGTACCTGGGCAGGCAATGACAATACTTAAGCGATTACAAACAAATCAGTCTTATAAGAAATACAGCCAGAACACTCTTCAGTAGCTAGGATGGCAAGACTTCAACTCGTTTACTTTGGACATGCCATCAGATAGACCAATTGCTAGAAAAGGAAATCATGTTTGGTAAAGTAGAAGGTCAGGGAAAAACATGGAAACTCTCAGTGAGATGGACTGACACAATATACAATGAGCCCAACAACAACAATGGACTCAAATATACCAACAATCATCATGAAGATGATGCAGGACCAGGAAATGTTTTGTTCTGTTACACATAAAGTCACCATGAGTGGGACATGACTCAACTGACAGCTAACAATAAGCAATTATAAGATGACACCTACTATGGTTGTAACCTGTGGTAAACTGCCTCAATGGTCCAATTCTACATCTCTCCCTGTGCTTTGCTTCCCCTCCTTATTTGCAAGCTCCCATCCAAGCAAGCATGCTGTGCACTTTATTTGTAATGTTAATAAACTATCCAATCCCGTTGTTGGGCCACAAGCACCTTGTTTGTATAGTCCCACACAATCTTTTGGTGGGAGTTTCACAAGACTATGGCTGCAAGGGTTATATTAAGTAATTCACTGCACTGCAAAACCTAACTAAATTAATAATCATATTAAATGTAAATGGTCTAAATGCCTCTGTTAAAAGACAGAGATTAGAAAATAAGGTAAATTATCAAGACCCAACTCTATGTTGCCTATATAAAGATACCCACTCCTCACTTATTGGCACAGTTAGTTTCCAAAGACCAGGTGGTTAAGTAAAACTCAGCTTTATGTGAACATGGATTTTATCATGAGCATAATTAAGTGTTCTGGAATTCCATTCTTCCCATTGTTATCCATAATTTGTTAATATCCACACAGTCAAATGCCTTTGCATAGTCAATGAATTACAGGTAAACATCTTTCTGGTATTCTTTGCTTTCAGCTAAGATCCATCTAACATCAGCGATGATATCCCTTGTTCAATGTCCTCTTCTGAATTCAGCTTGTATTTATGGAAGTCCTCTGTCAATATACTGCTGCAACCATTAGACAGGACAAATGTGTATGAACTGTTGTATGGAAAACAAATTTGCTCTGTAAACTTTCACCCAAATCACAATAAAAATAAATAATTTTTTTAAAAAAGAAAATGAGAAGGAGGATGATATTGCACACCCAAGGACCTCTGCTACCCTACGTGGGAATGCTGCCACAGGACTCTCTCTCCCTTATGGGTTTACCACCTGCACTAAAGCCCTCAGGGTAACTGCCAGCACGAGAGGGAGTTTGGTGAGACACTTCTAGAAGTATGTAAGCCCTCACACCCTCCTTGACATGTGTTTATCTAGTCTAGGAGCCCACACAAGCCCAGAACCCCCAACAACTGTGTACACAGGGGCCATCTGAGGTGTCCCACCCAAGGACAGTTAGGATGAGAATGGATGGATTTCTCATGCAACCAACACAGCACCAACCCACACACTTGATAAGAGAGACCCTGTTTGCAGACATAATACAGACTTCCTTCCACAAATTTATGCTCTGAAGCTCAATACAGGTTAGGATGGGTCAACAAAATTATAAAATACACTCTGTTTTACAAGGCGAGCAACATGTCATGGAAACAAACACTAACCCACCATTTTAAAAGGAGTCCTCTAAATTCTAAAAAACAAGGCAGAGAGAATGTTTGCGCACCCTCTCTGGGACAACATACAAAATAGAGATATAAAAGCCCCAATAGCCCATAGTTACTCCTCACTCATTCACAACCTCAGTCCAGCTCACCTCCTCCCACGCCCACCATGGCTGACACTTGCTACTCCAGGACCTGTGTTCCAGCTGCATCCACCATGTCCATCTGCTCTAGTGACAGGAGCTATGGCAGCTGAGTCTGCCTGCCCAGTCCTTACACTGGCTCTTCCTGGCAGGTGGATGACTGCCCTGAGAGTTACTGTGAGCCCTCCTGCTGTGCTCCCACCTGCTGTGCTCCAGCCCCCTGATTAACCCTCCTCTGCACCCCTGTGAGCTGTGTGTCCAGCCCCTGTTGCCAAACAGCCTGTGGATCCAGTCCTTGTCAAATGATCTGCACCCATTCCTGTGATCCCTCCTGCTGCCAGCAGTCTAGCTGCCAGGCTACATGCTGCACATCCTCCCCCTGCCAGCAAGCCTGCTACACACCTGTCTGCTGTAAGCCTGTCTGCTGTAAGCCAGTCTGCTGTGTACCCATCTGCTGTAAGCCTGTCTGCTGTGGGGTCACCCCCTGCCCATCATCCTCATGCTGCCAGGTCCCTACCTGCACCCCCTTCTGCTGCATATCACCCTCCTGTGTGTCTCTCATCTGCCAACCTGTGTGCCAGCCTGCCTGCTGCATTCCTGACTCCTCCTGCTGTGCACCTGCCTCCTCTTGCATGTGCCTAATCTGCCATCCTGTGTGCCCCTGCCTGGCCTGCTGTGGTGCCTCATCTGGTCAGAAGTCTTCCTCTTGAGTTGGTGCTCCTTCCTGTGTTCCTACCTTTGCCCCTGCAAACCTTACTCTTCTGTGTCTTTCCTCTACTCTTTCTGTCTGCTGTGTGCCTGCCACCTGCTACCAGCCTATATGCCTTTCTGCAACCTCTTGTGTAACCTTTGTCTGCTGGCCCTTGTGCTCCCATCTATGGTCCCTTGTCTGGCCAGAAGACCTGCTGCTTAGTTGGGGCCCCTAACTCCTCAGGCCAGCTGGACTCCAAGGTCTCTCAGCAAAGGAGCTGAACTCACAGATGCCAGGATTGAGCCTCCTCAAGAGTCTAAATCCCCAGGAAGGACACCCTCAGGCTGCTTCCTCTGTGACACCAATAATGCAAGTGATGTCCCTTGCTACCACAGCCATCCAGAACCTGAGCACAGGTCTAGAACATCATGCTGGCCCTGTGGCCTGCTGTGCCATGCTCCAGTACCTGTACATGCATCATCCCAGTGAGTACCAGTCTTTCTACAATAATAGTAGGAGACTTTAATACATCACTTTCAATGGAGGAGAGAACAACTGGAATGAAGCTTAAGAAAGATACTGAAGATCTAAATACCACAATCAACCAACTAAACCTCAGAGGTATACACAGAACACTTTAGCCAGCAACAGCACGACACATTCTTTTCCAGTGCACATGGAACTTTCTCCAGAATAGACTATATGGTAGGCCACAAAGCAAGTCTCAATAAATTGAAAAAAAAAAAAAAAATACTCTGCAAATCATCTTCTCAGATCATAATGCTATAAAATTAGAAACCAACAACAGGAAGATGAAGGGGAATTCCTTCATGGAATTGAAATTGAATAACATCCTGCTTAAAAATTACTGGGAAAGAGAAGAAATAAAAAAGGAAATTAAAAAATTTCTTGAATCAAATGAGAATGAAAACACAACAGACAAAAATCTTTGGGACACAGCAAGAGCAGTGCACAGAGGAAATTTTATAGCAATGAAACAAACATGTCAAAAGAGAAGAATCAAAATCAACACCTTGATCCAACATCTCCAAATATTACAAGAAGAACAGAAAAAAAAAAAAAAGCCTATAGTCACCAGAAGAAAAGAAATAATAAAGATTTGAGCATAAATAAATGAAACAGACAAACAATGGAAAGAATCAATATAAACAATAGAAAGACTAGAAGTTGGTTCTTTGAAAGGATTAATAAAATTGACAAATGACTGGTAAATTTAACAGGAAAAGAAGAAGATGCAAATACCATGAATAAGAAATGAAACAGGCAACATCACAATAGAACCTACTGAAATAGAAAGGATAATAAGAGAATACTATGACTGCTAACCAGACCCATGTGGTTCAAACCCACCAGCCACTCCTCATAAGGAAGGTTGGGCAATCTACTTCCATAGTGATACCACGTTGGAAACCCAAGGAGGGGTCACTATGAGTTGAGTCTGACTTGACAGCACATAACAACAACAACAACATGAAGAACTGTACTCCAAAAAATTTGAAAACCTAGAAGAAATGGACAAATTTCTAGAAACACATTACCTACATAAACTAACACAATCTGAGGTAGAAAATTTTAACACACCCATTACAAAAGAAGAAATTGAACAAGTCATTAAAAAAAAAAAAAATCCCAAAGAAAAAAATGTCATGGCCCAGATGACTTCACTGGCTAATTCTATCAAACACTCAGAAAAGAGCTGACACCAATTCTAATCAAACTATTCCAGAACATAGAAAAGGATGGAATATTACCAAACTCTATGAAACAAGCATAACCCTGATACTAAAACCAGGCAAGCACATCACCAAAAAGAAAATTACAGACCAATAGCCCTTATGAACACCAACACAAAATTCTCAACAAAATTCTAGCCAATAAATGCCAACAATATATATATTATTTACATATATATATCAGGAGCAAGTGGGATTCACATCAGATATGTAAGGATAGTTCAACATTAGGAAAACAATCAAGGTAATCTACCACAAAGGAAAAGAACCACAAAATCACATCAATTAATGCAGAAAGGGAATTTGAAAAAATCCAACCACCAGAGTTGATAAAAAATACTCAGCAAAATAGGAATAGAGGGGAAATTCCTCAACATAATTAAGGACATATAACAAAACCAATGGGCAGGGAACAGTGGCAGACAGAGCCGGCAGGACCAGGTAGGGGGTAGCCAAGGAAGTGAGTGGAGAGGTTGGAACAACTAAGGGAGACAAACTTGTCTGTCAATTTGTCATACTGTGGTGACTTGCATGTTGCCCCTGTGCCAGCAGGGGTGCCCATGGTACACCAGTTTTGGTGGAGCTTCCAGAATGAGACAGACTTGGAAGAAGAAAGAAGCCATCCACTTCTCAAAGAATTGGCCACTGAAAACCTTATGAATAGTAGGGAAACACTGTCTGACATATTACTGGAAAGTTTTATGAATAGCCCTGAGACACTGTCTGATACACTGTCGGAAGATGAGTCCCTCAGGTCGGAAGCAAACCAAAACCTAACTCACTGCCGTTGAGTTGGATCTGACTTGGGTTTCCAAGGTAGTATCTCTATGGAGGCAGATTGCCCAACCTTCCTTCTGAGGAGTGGGAGGTGGGTTTGAACCACCAGCCTTCTGGTTAGCAGTCAAATGCCTTAGGCACTATGCTACCAGAGCTCCCTCAGGTTGGAAGACACTCAAAATATGACTGGGAAAGAGCTGCCTCATCAGAGTAGAGTCTACCTTAATGATATGGATAAAGTAGAGCTTTCGGGACCTCCATTTGCTCAAGTGGTATGACTCAATATGAGAAGAAACAGCTGCAAACATCCATTGATAATCAGAACATGGAATGCATGAAGTATGAATCTAGGAAATTTGAAAGTTGCAAAAATGAAATGGAACACATAAAAATTGATATCCCAGGCATTAATGAGCTGAAAGGATTGGTTTGGGCTATTTTGAATCAGATAACCATACAATTTACTATGGCAGTAATGACAATTGAAGAGTAATGGTGTGGCATTCATCGTCACAAGAACCTTTCAAAATCTATCCTGAAGTAAAAAGCTGTCTGTGATAGACTAATACCCATATGCGTACAAGGAAAACCATTTAATACTACTATTATTCAAATTTACACACCAACAACAAAAGCCAAAGATGAACTTGAAGATTTTTACCAACTTCTGCAATTTGAAATTGACCAAATAAGCAATCAAGATTATCGGAGTTCTGGCAAGATGGCGGAGTAGGCAAAAAGACTGCACAGACCCTCTTCAACAAAGAAAAGGGAAACTAATTAACACAGACACAGAAGATAATCTTGGACCCCTGAGCCTTGAAGGGAAGGATA